>NC_058130.1:713858956-713953802 GCF_016433145.1 Gracilinanus agilis | reverse complement strand
TACTACTACTACTACTACTACTACTACTACTACTACTACTACTACTACCACCAATAACAATTATTATTAAGGCATGTTATCAAGCAGGCTTTTGTGGACCAACCTGGGAAACTGACCATAATTTGTAATCTTATTTTAGGGGGGGGTTTCTATAGAATTTCGGGGTGGGGGGAACCACTACAGAATTAGATCAAAGCAAGTTTCTGAACACTTTCTAAAATTATAAATTGGAGACTGCCTAACAGAAAGAACATGAAAAATCTGGAATCATTAGAAAAAAAAAAAGTATCCTACATAAATAAATTTTACTTATTCAAATAAATGAATTATGTCATTATATTACCTCATTAAGCAATGAAAGTTTATTTTAGCCATTTTTGATGGAAATCTTTCTAAAATATATATTTCTCAGATTTCTTAAAAACTATATTGTACATAATTTAATCTGTCTTGATTTAAGATCATTGTGAGAAACATTAACATATTGGCCTATAATACAAATTATAGCATAATACTGTTCAGCCCTGCACTAAATAACCACAGACTGTAGTGCTTTTTGAATTCTTGGGTTTATTTTTTTTTTTTAATAGTTTTTCTGTCTCTTAATGAAGGACAAGTTTTGCCCTTGCTGGGATGACAAAGGTATAAATAACATGATAGTATTTTTGTAGTTCCTCATAGTCTTAGAAATTTAGGCTATAAAATAAGTATCATTTTGCATAACCGTCAGGTAAGAAGTGAGCTTACTGACACTGGAAACAGCATTACCATCAGGCAAGTGTACCTGTTGGTCCACTAAGCTTGAAATCTGGTCCTGATTTTTACTAGTTATAAAGTCTTGTTAACTCCTCTGTGCTCTTGGTTTCTTTCTCTTTAAAATGGGGATGACAATATTTGTTCCTTAACTCCATATGGGATGTTGTGGGGAAAGTATACTGCAATTAAAAAGCATGATATAAATTAATTATTGCAATTATCCTTATTAATGCCCTATACCCTTTGATCAATTTCAGCATCTTTTTTTTTTTAACCCTTACCTTCCATCTTAGAACTGTATATTGGTTCCAAGGCAGAAGATTGATAAGGGCTATTACGTGACTTGCCCAGGGGTCACACAGCTAGGAAGTGTCTGAGGCCACATTTAAATCCAGGACCTCTCATCTCTAGGTCTGGCTACCCAGCTGCCCCCAATTTCAGCATCTTGATAAGAGAGTTAACAGTAATGTAATGGGCATAGTGCTGGACTTGGCAGCAGATAAAACTGGGTTCCAATTGCATCTCAGTTTCCTCCTTGCACTGTACAATTTTTGACTAAGTCTCTTCTGTCTGAATCTCACCTTTCTCTCCTGAAAATGGGAAGACTATACTCAATGGTCTTTTGAGTAGCTTCCAGATATAAATTCTATGATCCCAAGATAGTCCCTGCAATCATTCTCAGACTGCATGCATGAACTGGGATTCCTTTGTTACCTTCATTTACTCTGGTTTATTTAGCTGACTGGCAAAATAAAGACCAATGCTAATCTAGGGAAGTTCTTCATTAATAGTTTCACTTTGGAAAAGGTCAGAAGCTATTGCATTAACTCTATTCTCCACTCAACTGTGTCCTTCCTCATGTTCCTAAGTCCCAAACTAAATTACATAGTATTTAACAATTTGCATACCTTACTGAGAAAACAGTGGTCATTCACTATGAGCTTCCTTTTCTTTAAATCTCAAATCCCTGAATATCATTCCCCATTAATACCTCTTTTTTCTCCAATTTCTAATGAAAAGATGGCTCTTTTCATTAAAGCCAACACCTCTTCTTGTATGCCCTTAATCCCTCCCCTATCTCATAATTTTTCTCTGATTTTCAATTGCTCCTTCTCTTTCCTGTTGCCTACAAACATGGCCTGGTCTCTTCTATTCTTTAAAAGACCCTTATTTGGCCTGACTTTTCCCTCAAGATTTTGTTCTATATCTCTCCTCCCTTCCTTGGTCAAACTCAAAGAAAAAATTGTCAATATTTGTTACCTCCATTTTTTCTCTTCTTACTTCTGAAATTCTTAAAATATGTCACCCAACCACAATACTCAATGGAACTGCTCTCTCCAAAGTTGCCAATCATCTTTTATCGCCAAATCCAATCTTTCTCTCAGTCTTCTTCCTTCTTGACATCCTTTCACAGCATTTGACACTCCTAGCCACCCTCTCCTCCAGGATAGTCACTCCTTTTTTGATTCCCCCCGCCTCCTACTCTGTCTACTCTTTCATTTCTGCCCCTTAACTAGATGTACATCCCAAGGCTCTACCTTCTAGATTCTTCTCCCTCTACACTGACTCTCTTGGAATCATCATCAGTTCCCATGAATTAATTAATTTCTATACAGATGACTCCCAGATACATCTAGTAATAGTCTCTTTTCCAAGTTCCAGTCCCAACACATCATCAACAACCTAATGAACATTTCCAACCAAGTGGAACCACAGGCATATCATATTCAAACACAGAACTCCCTAAATCTATCCTTCTTCCTAATTTCCCTTTCCATGTCAAGGGAAGCACTATCTTTCTAGTCACCCAGGGCTGCAAACCTGGAGTCACTCTCAAGTCCTTACTCTTCCTCACCACGACTAACCAGTAGCTAAATCTTATTGATCTTTTACCCTTACAACATCTTTCACATTTGTCCTCCTTCTCTCTACTCATGAGAATACTTCAGGTCCTCAAAAGTTCTCACGTGGACTGTTAACAATAGTTTTCCAATTAGTCTCCCTGTTTCAAGTCTCTCCTCTCTAAACAATCCTCTATTAAGCATATAAAGTCATTTTCCTAAACACAGTTTTCTCCTACTCAATAAACTCCAGTGATTCCCTATTATCTCCAAAATAAAATAAAAATTCTTTTGTTTGGCACTTAAAGTCCTGCACAACTTGACTCCAGCCTACCTTTCCAGTCTTATAATTCATAATATTCCCCTTCATATACTCCATAGTCTGGCCAAACTTGTTTTATTGCTCTTTTTCACACAGGGCAGGCTATTTCCCATCTCTGAGGATGGCCTGTCCATTATATAGGCTGCCCTCCATGCCTAGAATGCATTTCCTCTGCAGAAGTGACTCTGCCTCTTGAACTCCATTTCCTTAAAAACTCAAGTTCAAAAGCCACCTCCTAAAAGAGATATTTCTTGACCCTCTCTGCCAGCTGCTAATACCTCCCTCCAAAATTATCTTGTATTTATTTTGAACATATTTTTAAATCCTTATACATACATATGTTATTCTCCCAACTCTAGAATATAAACTCCTTGAGATCAGAAACTGTTTAATATTTGCCTTTGTATCTCCAGTGTCTGGCACTTAATAAATTCTCACTGATTAATTAAGCTAGTTTTAATCAATCTAGCAACCCATTTTCAACACCAATTTTATGTACTACAGAAGTACATACCTCAGTATAGTCCTATGTGTATATCTATGTGTTTGTTACTTTTTTTTTCATATTAGTCCTATCTTCCCCATTAAGTTGGCCCTATAAAAAAGTTATATTTTTCTTGGTTTTCTTTCTACATATAAACATATTGTACATAGTGTACAAACACATACATAGTTCCAAATTCTATTAGTTGCTGACTGACAGAAACATATATTTAGTAAACATTTATTAACTGATTCCTCTATGCCAGGTAACAGACAACAGGTGCTAAATGCTGGGAAGGCAAACAGAAAAGTGAGAGAAACCTTGCTCTCAAGAAACTAATATCCTAATGGAGAAGACAAGTATACATAAGTGTTTACAGAACTCCTACCAAATGAATACCTAGTAATTTAGAGATGGAGGGCCCTGGCAGGCAAAAGCAAGCTGGAGAGGTCAGGAAAGGCTTCATGGACAAGGTGATACCCCAGCTAAGTTTTGAATGGAATCTACTTGTTATCTTTATTATTCTGTTACTCTGAATAAAAATTTTTGAGGAGTTGAGAAGCTAATAGAGAGTATGTGTATGTCTTTCTGTCTTTCATCAACCCATCATGATGGTCTGGCCTTTACTTATGGAGGTTATTTCTTAATCAGTGACTGGCACAAAATAGACACTTTAGAAATGTTTCTGAACTATAATCAATTCTGGGGTGGGGACAAGAAGACGGACAGACTGTCATGAACCCAACCTACCTCACCTGCCTTGGCTGTATTCTTTGTGCTTAAAGAATTTATAGTTCATAGAAGTGGGAAACAGGAGTAAGTTGGCAAGGGAGCTGGGAGCCTGGTTGTGGCATTTAATTTCTCATATTTATAGAAGATCTTTATTCACAATACTAAGCCAAGATGCTAACATTAACAAGTCAACACCAATGACTAAAGAACTGTAGGCTCTAGAAATCCAGTCTAGGTAGCCAAGCAACTAAAAACATGGATATGAAGCAATATACTAGGTGCAAATGACTATACTGCATTTTATAGTTTACTGTTCCCCATATACATTTTTTTTTAAACTTTCAAAAAATCTAAGTTTGCTTAATAGTGATTTTTAAAAGCCTCTCTACTACTTTTATTTCTTTTTACTCCTAAGTCATGAAAATAAATAAACACAAAACTCCCAAACCAATCAATATATTGCATGGGTGAAGAAAAACTTACAATAGAGTATTGGCAAGAAAACAGATATAGCAAATTTAACCAGAGGAAGGCTAAACATAAGGAGGTAAAGTTGTAGTGAAATAAAGATTTATTCAAAAGAAAAGAGTTAGACAATTATAGCATTATTTGTATTCAGAGAGACAAGAAAATAATGTATTTTGTCATAGACACTTTAATTTTTAGTGGATATATTTAGCCTGTCTGCTTTTAGGATGCGACTACATACCTCCCCTAGATCTTTCAAAAACACCAAATTTTGATAATTATCAAAATGATACAATAATGTGCTACTGAAAGAATTTTAGGTATAGCCATTCATATCATTTCTTCTATCTCTTGTTTCACAAGATAATTTGATTTTTCTATCTGCATTTTCATAGTAGGACTTCAAGAGTAGCCCTAGTAAGGACAGCTAGGTGGCTCTGTGGATAGAAAGCCAGGCCTGGAGACAGGAGGTCCTGGCTTCAGACACTTCCTACCTCTGTGACCCTGGGCAAGTCACTTATTACCTAGCCCTTACCACTCTTCTGCCTCAGAATCAATATGTAGTGCTGATTCTAAGGCAGAAAATATGGAATTTTTAAAAGTTAAAAAATTAAATTAAATTTTAAAAAATTTAAAAAAAGATTAGGAATAGGAAGAAGATCCACCCCACCACAGTGTGATTTATAATGACCACATGGCTCCAGCTATTGTAAAACTAAGGTGATATGGCCAGAAAAAGTACAGCTAGGAAAATGGGAAATAAATCAAGGCCAGGAGCCTTTTGACCTATAATCACCTTTGATCTATAATAAACACAGCTTGATTTGGGGCTGGAATTTCTGAAGTCCAGACAGGCAATGACATTACATGAGGTTCCCACTTCTAAATTAGGGTCCAGCATTTCCATGAATGATAACACAGTTATGTTAAGGACCTTGTATCCAAATTTACATTCAGGTCACTCACCCCACAGACTTCCTAACTTGTCATGGATCACTTAATTTCAAATCTAATAAATTCTTTTTCATCCCTAGCAATGATATCAAACAGTGCATTACGTTCTGCCTAAGACCACAATGATGACACACTGTGTATTGTGTTCTGTCTAGGACAACAGGTTCAAGCTGAAGACTGGATCTAAAAGAACAATACTAATGATTATTTTTGCTCTAATATTTTAAAGGACACAAAAATTTTTGAATATTCCTCACTAAGGAGTTATTTTGCCACAGCAACAAACCAGAACACATTCTAACCTTAATTTTGCTAAAAGGAATTTTCCCACCATATAGAGATAATTTAGTTCAGGAGGCTTGGTAGAAGCAGAAGTAGTAATGGGAATGAAGCCTTCCTCAACTTAACCTTAAAAAGGAAGACTAATATAATAAATAGTAAGTCATCTATTTCAGTAATATCCAGTCCACATGTTCTTGCTAAGTGAGAGACAATTACAATTCACTTGGCAGTGTTTCTGATAGCACTTCTGAAAATAATATAAAAATGTTAAAAAATGAGGGAAAACTAACCGAGCTTTTTAACATATTTATCAAAAAATGTGCAATATTTACCTACAAGGCTTGAAAAATAATACTGGAGTGAAAAATAGTCTAATAGTTTTAATAAAAACTAGTTAAGATAAGATTTTGCCAAATAAAAAAAAATTTAAGTCATCTCAGAAAAATGGGCCTACAGCAGCTAAAGTTGCTGCTAGTCCAGTGTCATTCATTGCTTTTTAAAGTGTCTATGAATGCTACTTGCAAAGTAGGGACAGATTGTAAAGTTAGACATTAACTTACATGGCTGTTGAGTAAACTGCTTTTGTGTGATGTAATCCCTTCATTTTTTTGTAGGTTTTCAATCGCCATTTCAAGCTAAAGAAAATGTGTGCAGGAAAAAAAAATAAAATGGAAAAAAAAAGGAAATCAGAGAGTTAGCATCAGCCAAGATTTGTTTTTATTAATATCCAAATTATGATTAATGCTTCCTATCAAAAAAGACTTGTGACATAAGGCAGGTAAATAAGGCACAGTATTTATGAAATGAAGCTGTAGCAGAGAAATGTTATTTTATTACATGCAAAGGAACCAAAGAGCCTTTCAAACATAAAGCAGCCCAGTGAGGCCCAGTGCATCAGCCTTGCTGGGTTTGAATGTTGTGGGCCATGCACTGTGTTCATAAGTGCTCACTGTGTTCATAAGTGCTCACTCTCTTCAGCACAACTTTCCCTGCAGCAAAAAAAGCCTAATGGGGGCTCAGCTCACTGTCCATAAGCATTTACTGGTCCCCCACAACATTCAAGCATCATTCTAGGGGCCAGGCAGAGATACACAGGAAGTCAGACTGTCTTGCAGTACTCTTGTGAGCTCACAGGGGACTCTATTCCAGGTTGATGAAAGGATGCCTATAATATGACATAGCTGGACACAAACATTATTGAACAAAGAACAAAAATGTTGAGGAGCACAGGACAAAGGGAGAAATAGTCTTGATGGGTGCTGATAGGCTTTCAAGCTAGGACCTAGTGAAGGTAACTAAGAGACAAAAGGAGCGATATGACAAGTTAGCAGAACAAGATAAGCTATGGGAAAGCTACAATGCTGATACTGTACTGTGGACAGCACTGGAACATTTTCTTTACCCTAGCTAAATGGTTTAGTATTTAAGAGGAAACCCCAAGAGACTTATAAATACATTCCCCCACAATATTCACATATAGTCTGCAGGATTAATTGGGGATAAAAAGTCAATAGTACAGTGTATTCTACTAGGTATTAAAGGAGATGTAAAGTTTAGTGATTCCTTAAGATTAACATAGCTTATAGTCCAGTAGAGAACACAAGGCAGATAAATGGAATCATGAATAGAGTACCTGTTGTGAGGTCAGGAAGACCCGAGTTCAAATCCTGAATTGGACATGTGCTAACTGTGGGACCTTGGACAAAGTCATGTTAGCCTCTGTTTGCCCCTTTTCCTCATCTATAAAATGGGAATAATAATAGTACCTACCTCTCAGGATTGTAAGAATAAAATCAGATAATTTTCATAAAGCATGTTGCAAATCAAAGTACTATAGATAAATACTATTACTCCTCTTATATGATGAAAAATTCAAAAGGAAATGTAGTCAACAAGGAATTAGCAAAGGCTTAGTAGAGGAGGTAGCATTCAAATAGAGTTTTTGGGTTTTTTTTTTTCTTTTTTAACTTACCTTCTGTCTTAGAATCAGTACTAAGTATCAGTTTCAAGGCAGAAGAGCTGTAAGGGCTAGGCAATTTGGGTTAAATGACTTGCCCCAGGTCATATAGGTAGGAAGTGTCTGTGCCTTGATTTGAATCCAGGACCTCCTGTCTCTATGCCTGGTTTTCATCCACTGAGCCACTGAGTTGCCCCTTAAGTAGAGTTTTAAAGGACGGTTAGAAATTCAATGGGCCAAGTGGGGAAGAAAAACATTCCAGGCATAGCAATAGACATTCCTCTCATATCTTGAATATGCAGAATGATTTACTTTTGGTCTCCCCATTAGAATACTCCTGAGTTTTGGGGGGGTTTTTTTGTGTGTTCCAGTGTGAATTTAGCACAGTGCCTGGCACAAAATGAACCCTTAACAAATGCTTTCTGATTGATTAACTGAGAAGCTTATACTCTGATAGAATATAAGCTCTTTGAGGGCAAAAATTACTTCCCTTTTGTCTCTGCATCTCCAATTCTTATAACAATGCATTTGGTACATTAGTATATGTAACAAAAATAAAGTAGTATAAGTACTTTTGGTACTTAGTAAAAACTTATGGTACAATGGAATGTACTCTGGGCTTGGAGTCAAGAAAACCTGGTCTCTAATTTAGTCTCATAAAACCTGTATGACCCTGGAGGGCAAGTTCTTTGACCTCTGTGGCCTCAGTTTCCTCAATTGTAAAATGGAAATCATAACAGCACCTATCTCTTAGGGTTAGTATGATGATCAAATTACATCATATCTGTAAAGTGCATAGCATAGTGTCTGGCACATAGTCAGAAGTTTAATAAATGCCCCCTTGATAACTTATTGATAGGCAAGAAGCCTCCTTCAGATGAGATGAGATCTGACTAACATTATCACTAAGTTCTGATTTTTCTGATTTGGATGTCCAGGAAGAACACAAAGTAGTAATAGTAATTTTTCCCTAATTAGTCTTCTACTTTGATTCCTAAAAATTAGAAATGGATGCTGACTCCACATCCTAAATTTAGGCAAAAGAAGGGTAAGAAAAAAGATGTGGCCAAGAAAAAAGATGTGGCCAAGAGCAGACTCCTAAAGATAAATAAAAACGAATACACAAAGCAAAAACTCTAACAGGCTTTGGTAGTTCTGATTTGTAAATTCTAGTCAATGTAAGCATTGATTTTGTTCTTACAACTCCATGTTAAACATTGGTAATCCCAAACTCCTCTCAAGCACCATTTTCCCAGAAGTCAGAATTTGCCCCTGTAGCTTTGGGCAGCCCAATAAGGGACTCAGGGAACAAGCTTCCTCAGTTTAGAGAGAGCCTAAACTTGACTCAGCCAAGTGCTTCACTGACCTCTGGATAGAGCAGATTCATGTGTGCATGTCCTCTGGCATGCATCACAGATGCCTTGGATAGAGTGCTGTGGACAATAAAGCAGGAAGCCAAGCCAATTTATGAAATGATTAAGAACAAGGATTGTTCTTAAGTCTACACAATTAAATAATAGCTGATGTTTTGTGTTTTAAGGTTCACCAAATATTTTACATCTGTGTAATATCTCATTTGATCTTCAAAACAAAACACTGGGTGTGTTTAATGTTATTATGGCCATACATTTATTAAACATCTACCACTGTATGCAGAATACTATACTAGATATTAGGGAAGATAAAAAGTTTTTGACCCTATCCCAACAAAATTTACACTGATAATGGGAGAAACAAATACACGTAAAATATTATAATGGCTCAAAAACATATTTTACCAATGTTGGTGGTAAAATAAAGTGAGAGTTCTAAAGGTATTACCAATGAAGTGGGAGTGTGTAATCAAATGAAGTTTTGGATTATGTTTATAGTTTAATAAGGGGATATGACCCATAGATCTTTAAGTGAGTGGGAAATGGGGGAAGGGAAAGTGTAATGCTTCCCTCCAGAGTCCTAGCTTTATGCCTTGAGGGACCAGATTTTGGATTTAACCAAGTAGATGGAAGAGGGGAAGAAAACAACCTCTTTCTACAATATTTCAGGCTATGAGACTCCATGAGGATAAAGAGCTTAAGGACAAGATCAGAAGTTTGCAGTTCCTACTTCCTCTGGCTATTGCTCAAGAATGCCAGTAAAAATGTAAAAAGGCAACCCTGAGACCAAAATGAGCATAAGCTTGTGTTACAGGCAATTTCCAAAATCCCCATATGGAAATTAAGTATTTTCTAAGGCCCAGGACCACAAAGAGAATAGCTACTCCACTAGACTAAATGGTACTACAGGATTCAATTCAGACATATCCAAAGGCAAATCTAAAATAAAACAATCTAAAATAAAACAATTTAAGAAGTGAGCCTACCATTCCAGAGTCCACAGGAGGGAGCTAAAGCTCCACTACACACCTACCATTTACTACACAGATATTGAAGACCATAATAGTTTGATTAGAGCGAACTAGGGTCTGAAGGGTCCATTGTTGACCTATAGATGGGAATCTGACCATTCTCATTTCACAATACTTGGTATTCAATACCAAATATCTTGTATTAAGGATATAATGAAGAACGATTAAAAACTCTTCTGAAAAACAAGAACTAGCTTGAGTTTGTGGTCTTAAATGGTACTTATAATGGATTGTAATGTAATTAAATACAAAACACTTGGAACTGAACAGCTTATTTTTGTCATTTTATGCCACTTTTGACTCTGGTCAACTGGTTGCTGCAAATAGCCACATGGCAAAAGTCTTACACTAACAAATTCAGGGAAATAAACAACTTTAAAAAAAATTAATAGCTTTAAATTTGGCCACCTGATCAATATAGACTCATTTAGTTCTAACAGGAGAAAGGATTTCTATTGTGGGTATATGCAGTCCTTGGCAAAATTTTTCAATCTGCAATTACCATAATGAAAATATAATCTTTATTTTTGGCTTAATAGAACCATTCATACCTTTTGTTAGTTGTTTTTGACATTTTATACACCAAACTATGTACTGAATTATCAAGAAATAATTCTTAAATGTTAAGAATGGTACACAGAAGTCACATAATAACCATGTGAACTTGGGCAGATCTCCTCACATTTCTGAATCTCCTTTTTCCTTATCTGAAAAATAGGGGTCAAGGAGAGTTCTTTGATGTGGGGGCTGAAAGCCTGGTTAGAAGAAATGGCAAATTCAGAGGAGGGAGGAAGAGTATTCTAAAAGATACAATAATAATTTGGATAAAAGAAAGAACCTGGATATTAGTATGCAGCCAAAGGCAATATTATAAACAAGAAACTTTTAAATAAAAATTATTATAAACAGAAAAGGCTAAGGGAATATGTGGTATTCAACTAAAATGAATGCTATTTGACTTATCAAAACTTTTATAAAATGCTTGTCTAGACTCTAAAGGCAGTGTATTCAGACCTGGTCAATTTGGTAAGCAGACATTTTAGAGGAACATTTAGAGAAACAACATTAGAGAGCTCAAGAGGTCTAAATAAGCCTTATGAGATCAATTAAAACAAAAGATCATTTTAGAAGGCAAAGCAGCAGAAGCAGTACAAGATCCCCTCCACAAAACTCTTCCAAAGAGTCCTAGAAAATACCCTAGATCAAATCTTGATGGAGAAGTCCAGAAAATTGTCACAATGAGTCATTCATCCAGCTCAAGTTGGCATAAAAAATAAGAGAGGTCTGTAGGTAGGGACACCCTGAGCATTTAATGGGAAAGGAGGAATTTTAGAAGTAAGCAGAAACAATGTGATTCAGTCGTCAGGAACACAGCAAAATCTCAGTTCTAACATCTATCCTAGCCTGCAAAATCAGGGCAAGAATCCCAGACCAAAATGGAATTTACAGTTCTGGCACTCTGAACCACAGAACTTTCGGACTGGCTAATAGAGACTAAGAAGAATGGAAAAAGATGGAAAGAGAAATACAAAAAGAAGATTAGAGAAAGCTATCCTACATAATCAAGGTGTGCAAGTAGACATCTATTCATGCAAGAAAGAGGGGTGGGAAATAGCCAACATTTCAACTTCCCTCTCATCTGAACTGGTCCATTTTGCAAATAAGGAACCTGAGGTTCAGGAAGGTTACGTTGCTAGTATCGCCTATAGTTATTTAGCTAGTGAAGTGAGCAGAATCAGATACCATAATAGCAATATTGTAACAATGATCAATTGTGAAAGACTTAGCTACTTTGATCAGTACAATGATTCAAGCCAATTCCTAAGGACTCATAATGAAAAATGCTAACATCCTCCAGAAAGAGAACTGATGAACTCTGAGAGCAGATTGAAGGATATTTTTCTCTGATCTGTAAAATAGGGATGGTCATAATGCTTGTGGTACCTACATTTATCTGAAAGAGCATATGAGATTATGTGTGAAAAGTCCATTGTAAACTTTAAAATGCTCTTTATGATCTATTAAGTAGAGGCATAATAAATAATTATTGATTTAAATAAAATAAGTACTTTATTATGCATTTGCTGATTAAACCAGAAATTAGCTTTCATGGTTTTGGATTTTATGGGGAGAGTGAGGGAGTAATCTGCTGAAGATCCTAGTCCTAACCTTTGACTTCAATGCAATAACACTCTCCTGACCCTCTGTACTACCCTCAATTAGGCCCTACAAACATCACATAAAAACAGAAGGTTCACTGAATTTTGTTTCTTGTGTTTTATGCATACTACAATGGTATTAATTTTATATTGGCTTATCTTTTCTTAAATCATAATATCACAGTGATCAATGATATTCAACTTTTGGCTCCCTGTGATCTTTAGGTCCTCTGGTCACCTTTTTCTTGTTGTTGTTCAGTCATGTCCATCTCTTCATGTCCCCATTTGGGGTTTTCTTGGCAAAGATACTAAAGTTGGTTTGCAATCCTTCTCTAGTTAACTGTATAGATGATGAACTGAGGCAAAAAGATTAAGTGACTTGCCCAGGTGACATAGCTAATAAGTGTCTGGGGCCAGTTTTGAATTCAAGAAGGTAAGTTTTCCTATCTCTAGACCTATTGCTCTATCCACTGCACCACATAGCTGCCCTTTTCATCATCTCTTTTGTATGCAACTAACCTATTTCCTCAGAATTTATCTAGCTGCCTATGTTCCTAAGCTGGTTGTTAACTAGAACCACATCTCCTCTATGGATCTGTTTATTCCTCCTTCCTCTGTATTAGTCAAGTTTAATTTCCAGACTCTTGTGTTGCCATGATATAGAAAAGAATGGGAAAGGTCACCAAACTAAATTTATTATATTTAATAAAATCTCATGTAATTGATTTAAATTAAATTGATTTTAAAAATTGGACCAGAAATTAGTCTTTTAATTTTTAATTTAAGTTGAATTACAGTTGAATATCTCATCTCTTAGCACATATTGGTTAGTAGCTCTGGATAAATCTCAACTCTAGACAACTTGAAGGCTATAAATTACAGAAAAGCTATCTTCCTACATTGGTAGAGGGAGTTTTCTCACTTGAGAGCTCCCTAAACCAATGAAATCTACTATCTGTCATTTTTATTTAAACAAATGGGGTCATTTTAGCAGATATAAGTACACATGTGCTCAATTTCTCTGCGAAAAGCATTTAATTCCCTTGAGCTAACTAACTACATCATGAGGGATAGAAGGATCAAATAAACGTTAAAGAAATAGTTCAATCTATTTAAAATCTATCACTGAGAAGTCCAAGTCCTCTAACAATTCTTTTTAAAGGGACACCAGGAAAAGAAATTTTAATGCAAACTTTATAAAATTATCAAGAAATAAAACCATTTCCAAAAAAAATTTTAATAGCATTCAGAATTTCATCCTCAAAAGTGTTAGTCTTTGAATACAAAAAGTTCCATGATCTCCCAAACTATGGGAGTGACTATTTATGTTCCATTACTGAGACTTAGATACTTAAGATATCATGCAGAATGCTTAGATTTCTTTAGGGAAAAGGAATGTGTTTCCTGGTGTCTCTTAGAAGTGAAGGGCTTTAAAACACACATATAGACATACATGCATGCATATACACATGCACGCACACACACGTACTTCTCAAGTACAAATAACAGTCAATTTGTTGACTGTTGACTTATACCCAGATTTGTCAAGAGACCCCTATTTTATTTTTCTATTTTAGTATAAATGGCAAAGAGCATACCATCATAATAAATACATTCAAATAAAGTCATACATTTCAAAATTCATTTCTTTTCTATTTATTAACCCTGAAGTTGAGATCACAGCTATACTAACAAACACTTATGACTTGAAGAAGACTTCACATGCCTTAAGAACTTTAACTAATATTATATAGTAAGCTGGCTATTACTGCAAAGGGAGAATAAGCAAAAATATGTAGTTCAGCTTTTAATAAAAACTTTTATCACACACACACACAAATTATGCTAACCTCATTAAAAGAACCAGCCAAAATATGACATCAGACATAAGTGAAAGGGCATGCAAATCTCCCACCTGTGATCCATCTCCACTACTTACAAGATTTTACTTTGCAACATATATCAAATATGAGAACACAGACTTTGATTTATTTTTTTAAACCCTTACCCTCCGTCTTAGAATCAATACTGTGTATTGGTTCTAAGGCAGAAGAGTGGTAAGGGCTAGGCAATGGGGGTTAGGTGCCTTGCCCAGGGTCACATAGCTAGGAAGTGTCTGAGGTCAGATTTGAACCTAGGATCTGCCTACCCCACCCACCCACCCGGGTCTCTAGGTCTAACTCTCAATCCACTGAGTCACCCAGCTGCCCCTGAGAGTACAGACTTTTAAACAAGTACTTAAAACCATTTACAGGTCACTGTGTGCTAAAGTGTAAGCAAACTTCCAGTTAGAGTAGAGCTTGGGCTCTCATTAGAACCCAATGTTTAGCAGCCCTGGGATCCCAGTTAAGTTATCTCATCCCTCAGGATCTTCATCTTCCCATCGGGGAGAATATGACATCAATAACTGCACCACTTAACCGTACAAGTTGTGGTTGGGGAAATGCTCCATAAACCTTCAAAGTGCTCCATAAATGTGGGTGTAGGACAGAAGATTCAGAACAAGAAGGATCAGATATCTGCTAGCCCAGGAGTTGGTTCTATGTGTCATCTGGCCATCATCAGTTTGTGGAAGCCCCTGGACCCCTTTTCAGAATCACTACCTCCTTTTACAACATCTTGCTACCTTTTTCCTTCATCTTGAAACACTGACATTATATTACACAACAATGTAGGTTCAATTAATTCTAAGAAATTTTTATTTAAAGAATTTTTGTTTCTAATGAAACAAGGCAACTGATATTACTAAGACACAGCTGATAGATTTTCCTAGTCCTTTGTTTTTTTTTAGTAAGCTTCCCCAACTAGAGAGCCCAAATTTGTCAGACTAAGAAGTAACTCAAAATGTCAAAAGAAAGTCCTATTTCCTAAAACTCATCATAAAACAAATAAGAGGAAAGAATATAAATCCACAAAGGCCACATTTACCTTAAAATCCCCAAATAATAATGTATGAATGCTATGGCACCATAAAATTGCATCTAATTTGTGGATTTTTAAAGATATAATATGACCATAGAGCCAGAGCAGAAGAGGCCATCTTAGTCCAACTCTTGTCATTTTACAGAGGAGGAAACTTAGACCCATGGATGCTAAATGGCTAGCCCAAGATCAGCCACGTAGGAAACATCAAAGGTGACATTTGAATCCAGGTCCTTAGATTCTTGAGCCATGGTTCTTTCCATGGTGGTACCATGCTGCCTCTCTCCATAAGCTGCAGTTGAAATTGAAATTCACTCAGCTTAACATAAGCAAAAAGGTTAGATAACATGAAACTTTGAAAGCATCAAAGGAACTCTCCATAAAGTAAGCTGAGAAAGGCAACCCTTATGTACTCAAATGTCTAACAAATCTAATGATAATAATAACTAAAATTTATGTTTAAAGTCAGATTGGAATCCATCAGATGTGGAATTGGAATATGTACATGTGAAGGAAGGAGGATAAGAGTGTAGGAAGATGGGATGCAGAAGATAAACAGGAAAAGGACTCCTACTCTTAGAGCCACCTGCACCTCCGGCTTGAGCTCTTCTCCTGCAGGAGGGCAGTTTCTCTCTACAGTTTTGGATTTTGCTTATATCATACAGAAAAGTATGAGAATTAAAATATTCAAGCAACCATTTTTAAGCTTCTAAAAATGCATCTTAATACAAAAGGCTGATCATGCAAAATTGGAAACCAGAATAACATTCCCAAGCCCTATGTTTGACCTGAATAAAAGGACTCAGTTTTTATAGAATAGGCTCAAGTTAGAAAAAGCCCGCTAAGTACAGCTTTATTGGGAAATGCTTCAATATGCCTTTCATATTGTCTGCTACTTCATTCATTTCAAAGTTGGAAGGAACCTGAGGAGTCATTTGTAGACCAATATACTTCAATATGTGAATTTGTTGTTCAGTTTTTCAGTAGTATCCAATATTTCCTGACTCCATTTGAAGTTTTCTTGGCAAAGGTACTGAAATGGTTTGCTTTTTCTTTCCCCAGCTCTTTTTAGAGATGAGAAAACTGAAGCAAACAAGAGTTAAGCGACTTGCCCAGGGTCATATAGCTAATAAGTATCTGAGGCCATATTTGAACTCTTGAAGATGAGTCTTCCTGTCTCCAGGCCTGGTATGCTATCCATTAACATATCCATATAACTGAAGCTACAATATGTACCTTCTATAATATCCCTGACAGTTGATCATCCAGTTAATACTACCACTGACAAGGTGTTTCTACAGATAATGAAAATCATCTGCTCTTAGTAAAAAAAAGTAAGCACTCAGTACTTGAACTAATGACAGAAGAGTATCAACCTGGAACAGTATGGAGATAATTATTACAATAGCAGGCCTTTACCCCGCATTTAAAAAAAACAACCAAAATATTCCTGTTTTAGTTATAATTTTCACCAATATAATTTTAGAATTTATTCATTTATAAGAAATAGGGGGGGAAAAGAGAATAAATAGGGACAAGCAGATAGGAATACAAAGAATAGGGGGCAGAACTGTGATTTCACTGGTATAGGAATCTCTCCAGTGAAGACCCTCTAGTTCTCAATCAGGTCAGAGCACATTGTGCAAGTCCAAGTCTTAAAGCAGGGATGTCAAAACTTTTAGACACTGTGTGCTGTGCCCCAACCTGCCAGACCAAGTTCTCCCCAACCTTACCCCAGACAGAGAAGGGAGAAAGCAAGGGGAGTGGCCTGAGCTATCTGCTCAGGGGATGGAGTAAGCGTTTCCATTGGGTTGCTGGGCAAAGGGGCATGGAGGTGAGTAGGGAGGGGGAAGGGAACAGTTGTGCCAGAGTCCCTCTGCCTTTCTAGTAACTAACTCTGCCAGGGGGTGGTATCCGTGCCCACAGAGAGGTCTCTGCGTGCCATCTTTGGCACATGTGCCATAGATTTGCCATCATGGGTTTAGAGAGTTGCTTAAGGGTGTCAAATTCAAATAGAAATGAGGTCACTAAAACAAGGATCCTTGTGGGTCACATGTTGACTAAGTAAAACACATACTAATACTATCTATGCTTTATTTTATTTACATTTATTTTGTTAAAACATTTCCTCATTGTATTTTAGTCTGGTTTAAGCTGCACTCAGGTGTCTTGTGGGCTGTATGCTACATGTTTGATACTTCTGGAAGCCCAGAGTACTGAAAACTAAAGTGATTTGTCCAAGGTCCGCACAAGTACTATGTGTCAGAGATAGGCCTAAACCCCAAGCCTCAGAGGCCTGCTCTATGTATACAGAAATTTATAAAATAAATAATTATTTTTTCCTCCACTAAAGTCCTATCTAATGCTTCACAGTGAAGTAGAGGTGGCCCTTCACTTCTCAAAGGTGAGGCTACCTCAATGTTAAGTTTTGGCAGAAACTACCTAAATGGAATGAAGCTTCAAAAGTATGGGTCCAGAAATGAGTTAGGTCTATAGTCCACAGACAAAACTCAGTTCTGGGAAGTTTATTTACCAGACTGGCTGTGGAGTATTGAATTTTTTCAGCCATAACCCTCAAACACCTTCTAATCATAGAAGATGTGTGCTCTGAATTGGTCTGCCTGTACTAGTGAAATCAAAAATTATAGACATATTTTAAGTATTGTTTAAAATAAACTGATCTTTACCTATTCATCATAAAAATATTTTGTAGAATTATTACTTTTAAAAAACCTTGATGCCAGGTCTGGAGTAGGGAGGACCTAGGCTCAAATCTGACCTGAGACACTGCCTAGCTATGTGACCCTGAGCAAGTGGCTTAACACCAATTGCCTAGCTCTTGCTATTCTTCTGTCTTTAAATTGATACTAAAACAGAAGATACAGGGTCTTTTAAAAGTAACTTGAAATAACATTTTTCTATTCTTCAGTTTTTAATGTTAATATAAAAGTCACACACAAAAAATATCTGGGAGGGAGACAATCTGTAAATGGCATGCCAAATGTTGGCATCCTATTCCTCCTAAAAATTCAGAGCAACTCATTTATTCCTAGAGAGAGGACTAAGCTCTTATTGTGCTCACACTAATAAAAAGGTACTAATAATAAGCACAGACTACAGTCCTGTGTAAAAATCAGGAATTCAAGGCACGTCTGAAATATTCCCTTTCTTTAATGATTTCAGAAACTCCAATCTTTTAAAATCTTGTTAAATAAGTTCAGAAATATTACATATAGATTTCCAGAAATTCATGAGAATAGTTGTCAGAGCTCATTGGCATATCAAAAAGATTCATCAATTATTACTATTTTAAGGCTTTCATTACAACTTTATTTATATATAAAACAGTAGTTTTATATGCCATTCCTTCTCATGGGTGCCAGGTTATACTCTAATTCTAATGCATACTATAAGTTAAAATTAAGGTACTGTGCTAAATATATGCGCCTGCAAGACTCACGGAAGTTTTTTTAAGACTGTAGGAAACATCTTGGTCACCACCAATTAATTTTTTTTCCAAAGAAACAAAGAAAATCAAAGGAAGCAAAACCAGATATGTTTTAGGAGAAGGGCCAACAATCTTTGCTATGGAGGATTTTTGATGTTAGTCAGAGCCAACAAGGAAAGGGACTGACTTAGGACTAACAAACAATTGGTTCCAGGACAGGGATGAACATAGCTGTAATTATACCTGCAAATGCTATCTTTGGGAGTCTCAGAGAATTTCCTTAGGCAAAAAATAAAGGAAAAGAAAGGGTATATGGTTTTTTCTTCCTGTAACCCTGGCCAGGAATTATACTATGAATTCAGCAGTGGTACAGAGATAGAGGACAGTTCTTTGGTGTACATGCTACCCAAATGTGACCTTTAGTATAGAATGAATGAAAAGTGATGAGGATAGGAGACAGCTACATGAGTCAGTGATACAGAGTCAGGTCGAGAGATGGGTTCAAATCTGACCTCAGATACTTTCTAGCTGTATGATCCTGGGCAAGTCATTTAATCCCCATTGCCTAGTCCTTACTGCTCTTTTGCCTGGGAAACAATACACAGTACTGATTCTAAGATAGGAGGTAAGGGTTTAAGAAAATAAAAAAAGTAATTAGAAGAGAATCTGTGGGAGGCAGTAAGGTGTTAATCTCTCTTTTCTTAAATTTTTTTTTAAACCTTTACCTTCCATCTTAGAATCAACATTATGTATTGGTTCCAAGGCAGAAGAGTGGTAAGGGCTAGGCAATGGGGGTTAAGCGACTTGCCCAGGGCCACACAGCTAGGAAATGTCTGAGGTCAGATTTGAACCTAGAACCTCCCATCTGTAGACCTGGCTCTAAATCCACTAAGCTACCCAGATGCCCCCCATTAATATCTCCTTTTAGAGAAAAATATCAGTAAGTGCTAAGAATCAAGTAATTTTTCTTAGATAATATAGCACTTGTTTTCAGAAATAGGGTGCACAAATGAAGAATAAACTATTTTTTTCTTCTTTTAAACTCTTACCTTCCATCTCAGAATCAGTACTCTATATTAGTTCTAAGGCAGAGGAGCAGTAAAGGCTAGGCAATGGGGGTTAAGTGACTTGCTCAGGGTCAAACTAGGAAGTTTGCTAGGAAGTGGTTGAGGCCAGATCTGAATCCAGGACCTCCCACCTCCAGGCTTGGCTCTCTATCTACTGAACCACCTAACTGCCCCCTAAACTTTCTAACCTATAATTACATTAAAATATTCCAAATTTAATACCTATTGGATAAAATATTTTTACTAGTAAATGCTAGAAATGCCAGCATACACATTTAACCAAGCAGTTTGCTCCATGATTTTTTTTTCACTAATGGAGCCTTTAGAGAATAAAACTTTCCAAGTGACTGTCAACAAAAAATTTGCAAATTTCAGAATTGGGCTCATTAATTTTCTTTTTTTTTAAAACCCTTACCTTCCATCTTAGAATTAATATTGGGTATTGGTTCTAAGGCAGAAGAGCGGTAAGGGCTAGGCAGTGGGGGTTAGGTGGTTTGCCCAGGGTCACACAGCTAGGAAGTGTAAGGCCACATTTGAACCCAGGACCTCCCCATCTCTGGGCCTGACTCTCAATCCACTGAGTCATCCAGCTGTCCCCATAGGCTCATTAATTTTCAAAGTATTGGTTCACCATTACTAAGGTGATCTCAAAGCATGCCTAACATCTATCTTTATAAACACAATATCTTTATAAACACAATAAACACCTATAACTATTAAGTTCTCTTATATGGTTGTACTATGCCCAATAGAAATATCGCAGCTATCCAAAAACAATTGTTTTTTAAATTGAAATAAAATATCTTATGAATTCCAAAATGCATAATTTCATATTAGACTGAGATCATAAGCCATCTTCACTTTTAAAATTAAAATATCTTAAAGATTCACTAGAAGAATGTTTGATTTGCCAACTTCAAGGTGTCATATTTGTTTGCAATGGGTTAACAGAGGAGCTCATAAAGAGTGAGTCAGCTACATTCTTGAAATAGGCCCTGTTAATTACTCTTCAGGAAATACCAATTGTAAGCTCATGTTTTAACAATAAGGAAACTAAAGAAACAAATCTATTTTTCCCTCAATTGTCAGCATACTAGGGAAATTTTGTTTTGAACAGGACTTTACAAAAATACACAAAAGAGAAAAAGGGGAAAGAAAGTTAAGAACTTAAAAACATTTGGGATTTTAGAACTGTAAAACAAGTAATAACTTTTTCACAGGAGCATGAACAAAAGAAGTAGGCTTATTTCTTCAGGGAATAAAGTCTGCCCATAATAATATGTTTCCTAATTTTGCCCAGTTTTAAACAACTCAGAATGCTATCGCTTTTATCGAGTAGTCTAATCCAGAATCTAACTATTTCTAATGACTCAGGATGAATAGCTGGTCCCAGGGAGCTACAGTACATACCGTTGCTGGAGATGAACGTGAAGTATGGGACAGAGAATGTCTAGTGTTATCCATCCCCCCATGAATGAGATAGGCTCCTGAGCTGGAGATGATCTGACTCCCCCCAACGTCCATGGTGATGCCCACCATACTGTGAGAAGGAATTGCTGATGGAGAAGATGCCACAGTAGTCACCTGAGCACCACCTCCTGGGGACTCAAAGTAGGACGCAGCACTGCTAGGGGCATAAATCTGAGCTTCTGTGTTGTAGGAATAGGCTGTTCGTCTGTTAAGGGAATTAGAACTGATTAAACATAAAATTACATCAAATGGTAAAACAAGTTCAGCAAAATTTTATTTATGTCCATCTATTAAGACACAGCTATCACACTGAGACACATGAATATAAAAAAATAATTCATAAGAAGATTCCAAAGCATAGGAAGGCTCATATGATACAAAATATCAAACATATACATCGACTACCACAATTCAATGGAAAGAACACCAACAAGCACAACTGAACATTGTATAATTATGATGACCAAGGCAGGCCCTGGTACCAAGAGGTACTAGAAGGTACCTCTCTCCCTCTTCTTTCCAGTGGGGGTGAACTTTGGATATGGAAGACTGAACATACTGTTAGACTTGGCAGATACACTGGTTAGCTTTGCTATAATGTTCCCCCTCTCCTTTTCCCTGATAAAAGGGATGTCTTGTCTGGGGAGAAGAGGAAAGAGATATGTTGAGAAAGGAAGTTGATACAAAACCAAAAGCTATCAACAATTTTTTTAAGTGATTTTGGCGATCATGCAGCTAAGATAGATAGGAAGTTATTTGTGGCTTTCAGGTATAAAGTCTTATTATGATCTTATAAAATCATACTTTTTACAATGCCACTACACTACTGCTGACACTTGACACACACTGTTATGAGATATAATGGTCTAGCCGTTGCTACAAAAGCCACACCACATCTCCATGAAAGCTATAAGGAGGGTCTTCTCCAAGGGGGGGGGCTTTAGTTTTGTTGTTCTGTCATTGTCATGTTATTCAATATCACCACGATCATAAATAATACTAAGAAATAGCATGTAAAAGGATGGACAACACATGTTCCTGAGAAGATTCACTTACATGGCTCCATTAGTGTAAACCGTATCTCCTCCTTCCACATACTGGACCTGGGTTGGATAAACATGCTGAACAGGTTGTACCTGGAATGAATATTAAATACAATACTTGTATTGTACAACATAATTTTCTCATAATAATTAATTCCTAATCATTCTACAACTACCTAATTTGATAATACCAATGGTAAAAAAGCATAATGCTATGATAGATCTGTTTTCTTCAAACAACAAATGGCTTCAAACAAATGTTTTGCCAAATACGAGGGAAGCAAGTTGTCAAAGGTTATTTCTAATGTGTATAGAAGGGTAGAAGATGAGAAATATGCCCTCTGATATACATTAGATCGACACATATCAAACTCAGTAGAACATAAGGTCAAAAAGAGAACTCGTATATCTAGAAAAGGAACAAATAACCGGGCCTATCACCAGTGAACAAAATGAGGAATAACTGCTTTTAGCAATGAAACTTCTCATTATCCTACTGGTTTCTCTCTGAAGGGACAAAGTTACAATCATTTCAAAGTAATTACCTTTTCCCTGTTGCAATTATATAAGAGTACACAGGATGCTATAAGCATCTAACATTCTTTTTTATCCATCCAGAAGCAAAGGTAGAAAGGAGAATATAAGGAGATTGAAAGGTAGTGTCCTTTAGGGCTGAAGGATAGATAACAATTGCCAAGGTTGTACATCAGAAGCAATGACCTCACATCAATAATCTCTTAATGGCAATGACAGAAGAAGTAGAATGAAGAGATGGCTACTACCAGAAAAGGAGCAGTCTGGCAGGCTTGGCTATGTGACTTTAACCAAGTCATTTGACCTCTAAGGCCCTGCTTCTGTTTCTTCATTTTTAAAATGAAAGGAATGGCCTAGATAATTATTTAGTTTTACATTTGACCCTCCCAATAATTTTGTGAGTTATTAGCATTCTCATTTTACACATTAGAAAACTGAGGCAAAATGTCTGAAAAAGGATTTTCATTCAGATCTTCCTAACTCTCATCTTCTATCCATCATGCCACATAATTTTAACCTGAGTACAAAGCTGGCCTCAGATATTTACTAACTGTGTGATTCTGGGCAAATCACTTAACCCTGTCTGCCTCAGCTTCCTCATCTGTTAAACAAGTTGGAGAAGGAAATAGCAAATCTTCCACAGTATCTTGGCCAAGAAAACCTCAAATGGGGTCATGCAGAGTTGAATAAGACTGACTGGACAGCAACAAAAAATGTAAGAAGTTTTCAAGGGCTTTGAAAAACAAAGTGGATTTTATATTTGAACCTAGAGGTAACAAGGAGGCACTAGAATTTACTGAAAAGGGGACTGACATATTCTTACCTGAGATTTAAAAAAACAATGTGACAGCTGAGTGGAATTTAAACAGAATGAGGAGAATCTTGAGAAGGCTACTGTATTGAGGGGATAAGGATCTAATCGGGGTGGTGGCCATACAAGAAATGTTACACAAAGGTAGAAAGGACGGCATTTGGAAACTGTTTGGATAATGACACCTAGAAGTTGCAAGCCTAGGAAGATGGTAGAACCCTTGACAATCATAAGGAACTTAAGAAGAGGGGAGAATTGGGGGTGGGGGTGGGGAGGAATAACAAGTTTAGTTTTGGACATGTGGAGTTTAAGATGTCTTCAAGAAATTTTGTCTAACCTCTCTATTAAAACTATTGGGCTACTGTTGAAATTAACTATAGTTTGCACTTTTTAGCCTTTTTATGGTTTCTCTCATCTTCATTATAGCAACTATACTTTGTTAACAATATCTGACAAAATGCTACATGTGTGTTTGCTTTAGGAACCAGCTTTCAGCTTCATTCTATGACTATTTTCCTGAAACACTTTAGATTTGAGGTTATGATATAAGCTTAGCAAGTGGCATTACAATCACATAAATAAATTCCTGGATTTTGATATTCCTATAAACAGTGGTGGGGAAGATTGTTGTGCAAAACAGTAAGAGTGAACAGATCTTTCAGGTGTTTTCTGTTATTAATTCCTCCTGTAGAGGTGAAGGCCTTCCATCATTAATAAAAATGTAAAAAGGGAGAAAAAGAACCAGCTCAACTTCTCTTGGTCTGCTGGGTAAACCTGGGATGATCTAGGTTTGGAATTTGTTGTCAATTTCCTAGTATTACTAATAAAAGAATTTTCTGATTTTTCTCAAAAAAAAAAAAAAAAAAAAAAAAAAACAGAGGGGCAGCTGGGTAGCTCAGTGGAGTGAGAGTCAGGCCTAGAGACAGGAGGTCCTAGGTTCAAACCCGGCCTCAGCCACTTCCCAGCTGTGTGACCCTGGGCAAGTCACTTGACCCCCATTGCCCACCCTTACCAATCTTCCACCTATGAGACAATACACCGAAGTACAAGGGTTTAAAAAAAATAATTAAAAAAAAAGAAAGAAAGAAAGAAAGAAATTCTAGGATATCCATTGGGCAGTTGAACATCATGGCTGACATTACTATAATCTAAAGCAAGGATATCAAACTAAAATAGAAACAGATCCCTGCTGACTTAGAAAAATCCAAATTAATATCATTTATGTTGCATTTTAATTTTTATTTATTTCATTAGAAATTTCTCAATCGTGTTTTAATCTGGCTTGGGCCACACTTGGGAAATTTGGGGAGCTCTGGGCCCCGAGTTTGACACCTCTGATTTATATGCCACTATCAGAGACACAGAACTATGTGGCTGGAAAAGAGCTCAGAGATCAATTTGTCTAATCTTCTCAGTTTGAGGAAGAAATGTTCAAGAGGCTGAAATAACTTGCACAAAATCAGTTTGTATGATGCCAGAGCTCATTCTAAGAAGAAAAGTAAGAAAATAAGCATTTATACAGAATTTACTGTATGTCCAGGCACTGTGCTATGTGATTTAATCTGGACCATACATGTATTATCATGCAAAACACACTTCCATATTGGTCATTGTTGTAAAAGCACATTTCATATAAAACCAGAAACCCAAAATAAAACTGTAACTACAATGATGTGAAAGATGGTATGCTTTGATCTCCAACCATCCAACTCAATAGTTCTTTCTCTGGAGGTGTATAGCATTCCCCATATCATGCCTTTTAGAATTGTCCCAGATCACTGCACTGCTCAAAGCAGCCAAGTTTTTACATTCGACACATTGTATAATATTGCTGTTACTGTGTACAATGTTCTCCTGGTTCTGCTTATTTTGCTCTATATCAGTTCATGCAGCTCTTTCCAGCTTTTTCTGAAATCATTGCTGTGATTAAAAAAATAATTATTATCCCATTTGATCCTTACAACAAACAATACTGTAAGCTAAGTGTTATTATTATCCCCATTTTACAGCTGAGGAAATTTAGATGAACATATACATGAGACTTGTCCAAGATCATATAGCCAACAAATGTCTGAACCTTGAACTCAAATTTGAACTCAAATCTTCCTGATTCTAGGCCCAGTGCTCTTATTCACTGTGCCACCAGCTGCCCCAGGTCTTCTTAGAGTCTATAAGTCTTTCTACTAAATCACAGAATCTCAGTGTTGGAAGGATCTCAAACTGGGTCACCCAGTACAATATCACACTTGAGTAAAAATTCCCTCTATAGTATATTCAAATGACTATGAGACTTGAAAACCTCTAGAGAAGAGGGTGCTACTACATACAGAGGAAGCTATTAAACAGTTCTATTTGCTTGGATGTTTATCCTTTCACTAAATCTAAATTTGCCTCTTTGTCTTAAATTCTATTATTTGTTCCTAGTTCTATTCTAGGAGGAGAAAAATCTAATCTTTCTTCCGTATGACAGGTCTTCAAATATTTGTCACCTCATAGTTAAGAATAGGGACAGGATTTTTGAGTCCTTTGCTATATGGAACTCCATGGTAAACAGACTTCCTCAACCAATGCAAATCTTTATCTTTTCTGCAACTTACAGTCTTAGAGAGATATCTGTCCATACTTAAAATAAGTTAATGCCTCTTATACTTAAAAGAAATTAAAAGTAGAAATGTCATTCTAAATATGGCATGTCTTATTTTCATCTTGATCTTGGGATGAAGGGATATTTTTAGGTGTTATCTCCCTCTTTCATGTACAAGACAACAAACTTAAGTAATTGACCCTGCAATGTCACTGGAAGAATATCTCTGATTTTTCCTTTTGGTTGTTGTATGTTTGATTCTTCCCTTTGGTGCCACAACTAGGTGGCACAGTGGATACAGCACCAAGCCTAGAGTCAGAAAACTCATCTTCCTGAGTTCAAATCTGGCCTCAGACACTTGCTAGTTTTGTCACCTTAGGAAAGCCACCTAAACCTGTTCCCTCATCTGTAAAATGAGCTACAGAAAGAAATAGCAAACCACTCCAGTATCTTTGCCCTAAAAAACTCCGAAAGGGGGTAATAAAGAGTTAGACATAACTAAAACTAACTAAACTCACTTTTTCATGTACACACACACACACACACACAGACACACACACGGCCTCTTTGGAGGCTAGTGCCTTCAGAAAGCTAAGGAAAGGGAGTCAGCCTTTCACTCACCCATGTGACAATCCAAAAAGGAAGCAGTCTGAGGTCTCAAACCTGAGCTCCTCAAAGGCCAAGTTCAAAGAGCAGAATCCTTCCCACAGGAAGTTACCATTATATTTAAAAGATAGTTCTTTGCGTCACTTCCTGTGTCCACCTTCCAGTTCTACATGGACAAATCACAGCTTAAACTTTGCTTCGGACTGCCCAAGGGGCACTAGATACTTTCCACTTTCTCTTCTCTCTCCCTTCTTTTTTAACCCCTTTGATCTGATTTCCACTCATCATTCTACTGAAACTGTTCTCCAAAGTGACCAATGATCAGAGATAACAATGACACTCGCTTCTCACTAGGTTCTGGTTCATTTAGTAATTTTACTTTTTATCCTAGTAATCAAATAATACAGAGCAAGGTAATATAACATAATGAAAACAAGGTTATAGTTATTTCAATGATTTAAATCAATGCATTGGTCTAAATAGTATAAGCTGATTCCTTAAAATAAGATCTCTTTGGAAGGAAAAATATGTATGTTTGTAGTGAAAAATAATTATATAAAATTTTCATTGGCTGTCTCTCATGCCTGGAAAAGGTTCTCCTTCATCTTTGCCACCTGGCTTCCTTGGCCTCAAGTCCCTGCTGAAATATCATCTTCCTTCTGTTAACTGTCCCCTATTTATCCTATATATAGAGCTTGTTTGGATATAGTTATTTGCATGTTATCTCTCCCATCAGATTATGAACTCATTGAAGTCAGGAACTGTCTTTTGCCTATCAATGTGTTCCCAGGTTTAACATAATACCTGGCACATAGTAGATACTTAATAATTGTTGACTGACTGAATGACAAAATATATTTACTCGGAAACTTTTTTCAAAAAAATTTTAAATTTAAAGACAAGTTTTATTCATTCTTTTCATAGCGATTCTCTTCATGTCAACTTTAGTTTGCATTCTCTTGCTGAAAGCACTCTTTGTACAAATAAGATTAGGGGGGATGAGAAATGGGAAAGAATGGCCTGTGTATATATAGACCAAGCATAATCAATTGAGAAAAATTTAGAAATTTTTCCATCTTCTGTTCAAAATTTTTAAGTACTAAAAAAAAGTTTTTAAGTACTTAAAGAATAGAAACAAATGAATCAAAATGAACTGTGGTTTCACTTTTGAAGTTGAACACAGAAGTGATTATGTTACCTGCTGGGAGGCTGCCACAGGCTGGACAACTGGGGCCTGAGTAGATGCTGATGTACGTAGTGCCACGGAGGTCGCTGAATCTGATCCACCCTCTGGATTCTGCATGCTCAGTTCTAAAGAAAGGAAAGGAGAGATCAGAGTTGAGAGGGCAAGTACTTCTGACATTAGTCAGCAAGTCGAAAGAAGAAAATTAATAGAAGCACAAAGTTAGGAGAATACCAACTACATAGAGGAGTTATTCTTCTAAAAACTAAATACAGAAATCCTGCTATTACTTTGCCAGCAAGAAAAATGGTTGCACAATTGTTCCATAGAAAGAGAAAGGGGAGGAGAGAACACAAAATGTGTTTCTAAATATTAAAAAAAAAGCATTGGGAAATTACTATTTCATAGCACAACTGTAGTTATTCCTCAATAGGAAGGCAATTATACTTGAGGGACAAGAAAAATTGCTTACCTCTTTTTTCAGTCTAATCGATTTCAACTACTTTCAAAACATTAATGATAATAATGATAATAGCATTTACATAGTGCCTTAATGTTTGCCTTAAACTTTACAAAGGTAATTTCATTTAATCCTCACAACAACCTTATTTTACAGATAAGGAAAATGAGGCTGACAGAGGTTAAGCAACTTGCCAAGGATCATTTAGTAAATATTTAATACAGGATTTGAACTCAGCTTGTCCTGACTCCAAGTCCACCCACTCTGTCACATATCTACCTACCACTATCTAGTTATTTATACAAGTAAAAAAGCATTTTAGATTGTTCTTCTCCAGTGAGAAAAGGGAACAAACCTATGACTTGATGCCTATGTAACAGAACCATATCATAGTGATAGAAGGAATCCTGATAGGTCACTCAGAAAATTCTAACCAAAACCAGAAGACATATTATTCTGTACTAGGAATATAAAAATAACCAGACAAAAGTATAAGCCACTCTCAAAAGTGGGGTAGGGGAGAAGAGATAATAGGATCAAGGATTTAGAACCTGAGGAGAAAGAAGAGGTTTTATCTAGTCTAACTTCTTCATTTTATAAAGAAATTAAAGCCCAGAAAGGTGAAGTGATTTGGCTTAATGTCATACCAGCATGTAGTAGTACGGGAACTCAAACCAAGATCTCTGACTCTAAACTCAGTGGTGTTTCCACCACACCAAGTTTCCTCAATAAAAGAATATACATATTAAGATCACTCTACTAACAGAATGATAATCACAATAGTTAAGTGTAACCTTTACAGACTAATTTCACATTACTCCCTATATCTTTTCAAGCCAAATTAAACGGTTAAGTATTCCCTGATGTCATCCTACTATTTCTGTGCATTGGCACAGATCATCTCCCAAGCCTGGAATGTGTACCTTCCCCATCATTATTTATTGAAATCCTTCTCCTTCAAGGTCCAGAATGTTATGGCCTTCTTCCACAAGGATTTGCCCTATCCCCATCCCCATCCCCAATTAAAATGTGATAATTTTCTCACTTCAAATTTTTCAAGAGCACCTTTTCTCTGCCTTTCTTATGTCCCTATCACATTCTACCTGGTTGATTATTTATGTACATGTTGTGCCTACTTTCTGCTAACTGCCCCTGGAAGACTTACTAACAGAGATTGTCATTTTCATCCTTTTCCCTCCAGGGTCTCAAACCTGTGTAGCTGATTACAGAAGGAGTAGGAATGCCTGCCTTTGTTCATACAGTTGTCTCCTTACTTCAAAAGACTGCCAAAGTATTAAATCTCTTTCATGTTCGACATATAGAACTTTCTAATATATATTTCAAAATGTTCTACTTTATAAGCCAATGAAATAACAACAGCACAAAAAAGAAGAGTCAAGATTTGGTACTGAAATATTATCAATACTTTAAACTGTCTTCCATTTGTAAATAAGTAACTAATCTGCTTGAGCTTTCTTAAGAATATTCTGTTTCCTACAATCTTTTCTTTTTGTTTGTGTTTTTATTTTTTTTACAATATTTTCCCATGGTTACATGATTCATGTTCTTTCCCTCCCCTCCTTGTACCTGACAAGTAATTCCACTGGGTTTTACATGTATCATTGATCAAGACCTATTTCTATATTATTGTTAGTTGCACTAGAGTGGTCGTTTAGAGTCTGTATCTCCAATCATATCCCCATCAACCCATGTGATCAAGCAGTTATTTTTCCTTCTGTGTTTCTACTTCCACAGTTCCTTTTCTGGATATACAGATAGCGTTCTTTCTCATAAGTCCCTCAGATTTGTTCTGGATCACTTCAATTTTTTCTTGAAAGCAAAGAACAAGCTAAAGAAATCACTAGTTCACCTTATATATGCAAATTGGCAAAAATAACCCCACAAAATGGCAACAGTCAATTTTGGAGGACTTGTAGAATGATATAATACACTACTGTCTTTTTTTTTTTTTTTTTAGGAGCTGTGAATGGTATAACCATTTTGGAAAGTAATTTGGAATTATGGAAATAAAGCGACTCAAACATCTCCAATATTCAGTTTGTACTTCAATATAAGAATATAGTCCTCATATACACCTAAATATTTATAGCTACACTTTATGTAATAGCTAAGGATCAGAAACAAAGTAGATGTCCATTAACTGCGGAATAGGATAAACAAATTGTGGCACATAAATATAATGGAATATTACCAGGCCATAAGAAGTTATTTAAAATACTCTTTCTTTCAAGCCCCATAGAAGCTATTTGATGATCTTAACCAGGAATTTTACAATCTTATTTATTTTTTTAAACCCTTACCTTCCATCTTAGAACAATACTAATTATTGGTTCTAAGGCAGAAGAGTGGTATGGGCTAGGCAATGGGGGTTAAGTGACTTGCCCAGGGTCACACAGCTAGGAAGTATCTGAGGCCATATTTGAACCTAGGACCTCCTGTCTCTAGACCTATCCACTGAGTTACCCAGTTGCCCCCATAATATTATTTTTTTAACTTATTATTTTAAAACGGTTGACTTTACTAGTAGACAAAAATGGGAATTTGCTTACTGTTTGTATATATTTTTATCAGGAGCCCCAACTCCTTTAGGTAGAAGAGAATATTTAAAGGGGGTGGCAGGAAGGAGCAGTATTTTTGATAATAAATGACAAAATTTTAAAATGTGCTAGCAGGAAGGGGTTAAATATCAATGTTTACTGATGTTAAAAGTTACAGAAACCCCTTGGTTTCACTGTCAGAACCTTAGAGTACTCTGTTGCATGAACTGATCTGACCCCTAAATAAGAAGACACGGTTCCGAGATTAGGAAGCTTCTGGGTTAAGATGGCAGTGAAGTAAAAAGCAGCTGCTTAACCTCTCCTAACTGAAACATATAGGACTCCTCAAGGGGACATAAAAACAAATCCAGACGAACGAAGGGACCCCACAACAGGGCTCAGCATTGAAGGTACGTGGGACCGGGGCATTTCCATGCTTTTATAAAGGGGTGAAATAGCTCTCACTAAAACGCGAGCTGAGCAACCCTACCACCACCACCACCACCACCTACAGTGCCAAAGCCAGCGCACAAGAGCTAGAACAAGTTTGGGGCACCCATTAAGTCACTGGCAGCTACCTGGGGTCACCAGGGCCTATTCCTGAGAACAGCAAGACTTAAGACCCCAAGAGGCCAAAGAATGCTCGGACTTTGAAAACAGACCCTGAGCGCAGGCTCAGTCACAACTGCAGACATAGATCCGAAGCGCAGGTGCGGACCTTGAGTGGGGACCCAGCACAGAGGGGTGCACGACTGTGGAAGCAGCTCCCTGAGACTGTTAAAGGAGCTTTGGGCAGAGGAACAAGTAAGGGAACCACCAGGAGGCCTGACCCTGAGAACAACTAGACCTGAGACCTCAGGAGCCCAAAGAGCGCAGACAGACCCTGGGCGTGAGAATAAAGCTGAGAGGGCTAACAATGACAAGCCAGAGACAAGAACCCCAGAAGAGAAAGATCAAGAAGAAATCTTTAACACTCAACAACTTTTACACAGAAAAAATCCAGGCAAAAGAGCAAACAGCAGAGGAGAACAAACAAATAATCATATCCAAACCTTCCCAAAAAAATGAAAACTAGTCACAAGCTATTGAAGAGTTCAAATCTGAGATTATGAGAAAGATGGTAGAGAACTGGCAAGAAAATAACAGTTTAAAAGGCAGAATTTCGCAATTAGAAAGTGAGGTTCAGAAATCAAATGAATTGATAAGCAAATTGAAGACCAGAAATGACCAGCTGGAAGCCTTGTAAGAACCAAACAGACCAGATTGAAAGGGAAAACCAAAAGATTATAGCCGAAAACGAGTCTCTAAAGGCTAGAATTGGGCAATTAGAAAAAGATGACCCCAAAAGAATTAATAAGCAAATTGGAGACCAAAATCAAACAGCTAGAAAACAGGATAGACCAAATCAAAAAGGAAAAATCAAAAGAATATAGCAGAAAACCAGTCTCTAAAGACAAGAATTGGGCAAGTAGAAGCCAATGATCTCTCAAGACAACAAGAACAAATAAAGCAAAGTCAAAAGACTGATAAAATAGAAGGAAACATGAAATATCTCAATGAGAAATTGACAGATCAAGAAAACAGGTCTAGAAGAGACAATGTGAGAATCATTGGACTTCCTGAAAAAGCAGAAATTAATAGAAATTTGGACTCCATACTAAAGGAAATTATTCAGCAAAATTGCCCTGAAGTTCTACAACAAGAAGGCAATATAGACATTGAAAGGATCCATAGATCACCCTCTACACTAGACCCTGAAAAGACAACCCCCAGGAATATAACAGCCAAATTCAAGGGGAATTGCAGAGGAGTGGAGAGGTCAAAAAAGGGAGGGGAGAAGAAGGGCGAAGGGGAAAGTAAGAACATGAATCATGTAACCATGATAACTTTTCTAAAAAATAAAAATTATTTTAAAAAAAGAAGACAGGGTTCCCCAAATTTCATTGGTACTCAGAGCCTATAGCGGGGCAGTATTGGGTAGTAGATGTGTCATGAGAATAGGTCCTAGCTCTCCTAGGGAAGACTGGCTCTGGTGTGGGCCTGAGTAAGTCAATTAGATTTCCTTATCTTAAGTCCCAGTTTTCTCATCTATAAAATAAGAATAACATTACTTATACTCCCTACCTCACAGGGATGTTGCGAGGAAAGCACTTTGTGGGGAAAAAAAAATTAAAAAAAAAATAAAATATATATATATATATATAAATGTGAGCTATTGCTGGGTATTATGGCATCTCCCAAATTATTCTCTATTTAACCATAGACCTTCTACCTGTTGAGCTTTCTGAAGCTCAGTGTGCTATTTCCTGGATATTTTTCCTTTTCTTTCATCTCCCTTCTTCACAAAATTATTCCTTGGAATTGGCCTCTTAGAAGGTAGTAGACATCATGTGGTCGGTCGTCTCTTGCTTACAATTGAATGCACTCACTGTGTATCAGCAACTCAAATTTAAGGATTTGGTTACAGTGGTACAAGAAGAAACAATGAAGCAATAGGGAGAAAAAAAGAAGACAGACTGAAGTGAAAATCATGATATGCTAAGGACAGAAGCAGGGAGCTGACCTACTGGGATCAATTCCACCTGCACCAATAATTTGTTTTGAATGTGAACCTTATTTTCAGCTGTTTGCTAGAGACAAACCTCAGGACTATACTGCTGCCACTTTCCTCAGGATTTGCCAGGCACACAAAGTAGAATCTAAAGCTTTCAGATTAATGAGTTTCCCTCATCTGACAAATTGCTTGTTGTTGATTATCTAGTTAACAAACAGTATCCCTTTCATGATATGTTCCTTGTAAAAACAAAATTCACATTTCAAGGTTGATTTTACTCATAACAATCTAATGAGGTAGTTATTATTCCATTTTACAGATGAGGAAACTGAGATTAAAAGAAGTTGAATGACTCTCCTTACTCACATAGAGAAATATAAATATGAACTATTGTTACTATGACCTCCCACAAACCCTTTTATATTTAGCCAAGAACTTTTTTTAAAAAAACTCTTTCTTTCTGTCTTAGTAATAACTCTAAGACAGAAAGGTATGGGCTAGTTAAATGACTTACCCAGGGTCACACGATTGGGAAGTCTGAGCCCAGATTTGAACTCTGCAGTTTTCCCAACTATAGGCCTGGCACTCTACCCACTGTGCCAGCTAGCTATCCCCCATGGTACTTCTACCTGGTAGGATTCAAACCTGTTGTTCAGTTATTTTGTGTCTTGTCCAACTCTTCATGGCCCTTTTGGGGGTTTTCTTGAAAAAAGATACTGGAGTAATTTGCCATTTCCTTCTCTAGGTTATTTTGTAGATGAGGAAACTGAGGCATCGTGACTTTCCCAGAGTCACACAGCTAATAAGTGGCTGAGGTCAGCTTTGAATTTGGGAAGATGAAACTATCTGACTCCATGCCTGACACTCTCACCAGTTCACCACCTACTCTAAGAAAGTCTTGAATCCAGCTTTCTGACCCATTCCATCATAGAAAGGCCCTCTTCTACTTCAGAATTCTTTCCCTCTTTCTTTCATACTTCTCTGAAGTACTTATAAAATACTGTATCACAGTATATTGTAGTTATCTTCCCCTGGTGTCCTACCCTTCTAGACCATGACCTCCAAGAGGATAAACTTTGTACCTCCCACAGCACCTGGCACAACAAAGCACTTAATCAGTATTTGGTGAATGAACTAAATAAAGTTCAGCAGCCTCAATCCGAGAGAGAGAAACAGCTATTCTTTCCCACAGCTCTGGGAAGGATTCAGGAATTGAGCAGCCAAGGAAAACCCCAGCAATGAATCCTCCCAGACTACCAAATACCCATAAGGCTTTGGCTTGTTGACATGGAATCTAGAAACCCCAAACTTGTAACCTACTAAGATCTGGTGAACCCCAAGTTTTAGGACTAGCTTGTAAGTTGGAGACCCCAAAGCTTGTCTTTGGTCCTTGTTCCCTGTTCCTATAAGAACCTACCCTGAAGGGAATCTCAGGCTAGCAGTTTCAGACTGAATAATGGACCCGAAGATAAATGACAATCCCAGTTACATGAAGCTAGACATATGCTGAGTGCCTCTTTTTGCCTTAGAAGCTTCTTTCATTGTACCACATCCCCCCTTTCAGGGACCTAACTCGGGACCTTCAGTTTATGAGACTGACACACTGCCTACTGTCCTAAGAAGGCACTCAGCATATGCCTAGCTCCACATAATTGGGATTGTCATTTACCTTAGGGTCCATTATTCAGTCTGAAACTGCTAGTCTGAGATACCCTTCAGGGTGGGTTCTCATGGGAACAGGGAACAAGGACAAGCTTTGGGGTCTCCCAACTTACAAGCTAGCCCTAAAACTTGGGGTTTATCAGATCTTACTAAACTACAAGTTCGGGGTTTCTAGATTCCATGTGGACAGGCTCTTATCACAAAATAGCACCTACCTTTGTATCTTCTAGTGCATATATTATATATTATTGCACAATATAATGTCTTTATCTTGCTGAATGAATGATTGAAAACTCACTTATTAAGAGTGCCAGGCACTTTGCTAAAAGTTTCCTTAATTGAATGAATATTCCTAATATAATTTTTTCTTCTAAAATATCTGACAAAAAAAAATTTAGAAAATTAAATTTAAAAATTGCACCATTTTCCTTCTTTGCCCTTCCTACCCAACTTTTAAAACAGAAGTTTTTATTACTACTTCTTCCTCCCTTACCCTGCCCCCCCCAAACTCTTTTGATAGTCTGACAAAGCCTACACATCTCTTCTCAGAACAATATTTTTAAATGTATAAACTACACAAGATTATTCAAAGGAAACCAATTACATTGAAATACAGTTATGAACAACAACAACGAAAAAGAACAAATTCACTGACCCTAGCTTATGAATTCCTGCTAAATCCAGGAATGCCACCCCCATTAAGCCTACCCTAATCTCCTGGTCCACAGCTCTTCTTAGCCAAACTTATGCCTATGCCAAACTAGGCAAACTCCTACATAACACAGCCCTGTACCAAACAATAAGCATGCTCTATAATGCAGGCACACACCAAACAGAATATTTTCTGCTTATATAACCCATACATGTCTGCTTAGCTGTTTAATTTGGAAGCATGTGTGCAATGCCAAGATCCAGGGACTAGTGCTAATAGGATCCAGAGTAGCCTCTTCATATAGTATCAGCAAATGACAATGGAACAGAATCCAGAGAAAAAGAAAGAGAAACAAAGAGGCAATTTCCATGGGAAATAGAGTAAATGAGTTTATTTGAAATCCTCAAATTCTATATATTAAAGGGGATGAGAACACGGACCCACAGAGGAGATTTTGAAGGAAATTGGGAGACAAAAGGTAACTAGGGCAAGTTATAGGTTAGTAATGAGTTGCATAATCAGGGATATGGTTGGGGAGAATACCCCTGACACTTGTAATAACTGGCATCATTCTGGGAGTGAAGCACAATGAAAAAAGGGAAAGCCATAGTGGCATGGGCATGGTAGGGAGATGGCATGGGCATTGAACAGAGATGGCATGGACACTGTACCCCTTAACTCAAACAAACTGTAAACAGGGAAATTTCCTTGCTCCCTTTTGTCCTTGTGACTCTAAGCCAAGAACATCTGATAGCATCTATGAGACCCTGAGATTATTATCATCCTTGGATCTTCCTTTAGGTTGAGATGGACAAAGAGATATACCTCCAGGCTCCACCTTGATACCATCTCAGTGCTGAATCTCAGGCATCCATCTGTTCCCTGAACCATGAGGGTCTCAAGGCAGACCCCACACCCCACCAAATACCTAAGGGCTTACCACTCTAGATTCACGTCCACACCATGACACAGTATCATGTACTCACTGTTGTAAAGGGTATAAAAACCCCTGAAATGAAGCATTCTGGGAGCAACCCCCAGGGTTGTTCCACTCATGTTGTCTTGCTGGACAATAATCCTATCTTACTTTAATAAATCTTTCTTTTTACTTTTAAGCTAAGTTTCGCAGTCTTGCATTCTTGCAAAAGGCATCTTTCCCAATCCCAGGGGTTCACCATTGTACCCCACAACACCCGATTGTAACTCCATAACAATAGGACTATCTTTACAAGGGAATAGCAGAAGCCACCTAGAATAAATACTTTGGAAACTGGGATTACATGAAGATTACAAAGAAAAAGAGACCAGATAATTGGAGGGGCCATGAATCAAAGAATGGGGGTTAAGAGTAGAGAGAGTTGATAGATAAGAGATTAAAAGAAATTATTTGTGGAAGGTGTTGTAAAAAATGAAATATAAAAATTAATGAACAGGACTAGTTGAAGGGGAAGAGAGGAAGGAGGAGTCTACTTGACTGAGAAGGAAAAAAGGAGAGAATTATACCATCATATGAAAGCAAGATAGAAAAAGTACAATAAAAAAAGTCAAAAGTGTGAGGAAGGGATCAAAGTAAAGGGAAGAGATACAATGAAACAGGGTCATTAAAAAAAAAAAAGATTATGGTACAGTAACTGAAGGAACCTAGTACTGCATTTACAGGAAAAGAAGGGGAAATCACAACTTGAAAAAATATTAGAAGCTGATGGAGGGAGGAAAATATAAATGACTCTCAATACTTAAATATGAATGCATCAAAAAAATTTTTTAAATGAGATTGTACAACAAAACAAAAACAAACCACTACCAGTTTGTTAATTATAGGAAACCTATTTTTTTTTAAATTAAAGACATACACAAAATAGAATTGAGAGAATGGAACGAAATTTACCATGCATCAAGTGAATCCAAAAAATAGGAGTGGTAATCATGCTATGTAACAAAGTGAAAACAAATATTCAAAAAACAAAAAAAAGATAAACAAGTTAAATAGAAAGGAGTCATCAGTTAAAAAGTAAAAAAGAAAAAAGGGAGGTGGTACAGTGAGGTGGCTTGACAGAGAGCCAGGCCTGGAGACTGGAGGTCCTAGGTTCAAATTTGGTCTCAGATACTTCTTAGCCTATGACCTTGGACAAGTCACTTAGCCTCAACTGTCTAGCCCTTACAACTGTTCTGCCTTAGAATGGAGACTTAGTATCTATTCTAAGACAGAAGGTAAGGAGTTTTTAAAAAGAAAAAATGAAAGGAACAGCAAATCAGTATCAGTAATAAACTTATATGCTCCAAATGCCTTCACATCCAAATTCATAAAAGAAACATTTGAGCTACAAAGAGACTTACACAATACCATGATAACAATAAGAAACATCAATCTCCTTCCCTTAGTTTTGGATAATTTAACAGAAAGATAAACAAAAGGGAAAATATGAAGCTGAACAAATTCCCATAGAAACTAGAGTAAGAAAAATTATAGCATCTTCTTAATGGGATAGCAAAAGAATATAAATATTTCTCAACACTACATGGAACTTTTATAAACACTGATCATATACTAGGGTGGAGAGGCAGTAAAAACAAATATAAAAGGGAAAAATAATTAATGTATCTTTTATAGACCATAATGGTCAGGGGCCACAAACAAAAAATCCAGACCCAAGTGAAGATTTAACAATGAAATACTTAATAATGATATGATGAAATAACAAATCAGAGAAACACAAAGTTTGTAAAAGAAAACAAGAATGTTTATAAAACAACATACTAAAATTTCTGGAATGTAGCTAAAACAGTTGTCAGAGGAAAAATCATATCCTTCAATACATTAGATTAGCAAAACAGAAAGAGAGCATTAATGAACTGATTATGCATTTTTTCAAACTAGAAAGCCAAACAAACAAACAAACCCAAAGTAATAACAAAAGAAGAGATATTAAAAGTTAAGAGGGGAAAATAGATCGATTAGAAACCAAAAAACCCATAGAAATAATAAAAACTAAAAGCTGGTTCTTTTAAAAGACCAATAAAATTGATAAATCTTTAGCTAATCTGATTAAAAAGAAAACAGAAAAATAAAATTAATAAAATTACAAACAGGGGGGCAGCTGGGTAGCTCAGTGGAGTGAGAGTCAGGCCTAGAGACAGGAGGTCCTAGGTTCAAACCCGGCCTCAGCCACTTCCCAGCTGTGTGTCCCTGGGCAAGTCACTTGACCCCCATTGCCCACCCTTACCAATCTTCCACCTATGAGATAATACACTGAAGTACAAGGGTTAAAAAAAAAATTACAAACAAGTTGAAATTACAGAAAAACCAGAATAAAAATAATAATCAGAATACATTATGCATAGTTATATGCTAAAAAAAATGAGAATACAAAGAAGCAGAAGAATATTTTCAAAAATACAAAATACCCAAACTATTAGAAGACCAATCTTAAATAACCTAATTTTAGAAAAGGAAATAGATCTAACTACAAAGGGATTGTCAAAGAAAACACTTCTGTCCTGGTACATTCACAAGAAAATTCTATCAAATATTTTAGAGGGTATCCATGTGTCACAAATTATTCTCAAAAACTGAGAAAGCACGTTATCTGAATTTTTATGAGACAAATATAGTCTTAATGCTTAAATCAGGGAAAGCTAAAACCCAGAAAGAAAACTATCAGCCAATAGCATTAATGAATATTAACTGACTAAAATCTTTTCAACAAAATACTGTCAAATAGACTATAAGGATTTATCCAAGAAATAATTCATTATGACCAAGTGGGATTTATACCAAGGATACAATCATGGTTCAAAATCAGGAAAATAATTAATATAATTACTCATATTAAAACAAAAACATCCAAACCCACACGATCATTTCAATAGATGCAGAAAAAGCTTATGGAAGGGCCTTTTTTTAATATGATAAAAAGCTTCTATCTAAAACCAAAAGCAATGTCATATGCAATGGAGATATACTTGAACTATCCAATAAATATGGGAGTGAAGTAAGAATATTCATTCTCCTCACTATTACTTGATACAGTTCTGCAAATGTTATAAACAGCAATAAGACAAGAGAAAGACATTAAAGACATAAAGACAGGTAAAGAGGAGATAAAACAGAAATATGTGACTGGCATCAGAATCCTGAGTATTTGAGGAAGAAGAGTGGTATCCAACAGAACAGCAAAAACTAGATCCCAGCTTTTGTCCAATGATCTTATCAGGGCCAGACTCCTACCTAAAAATGTAGTTTCTAAATCGAGCAGATTTTATTTGCTTAATTAAAAAAAGGTTCAACAATCAAAATCTGTCAAGGGAAACATAAATGTGAAACAGGAGTTGTGGAATTGTTTCAATTTTGCCAACTCCAATTTCTTACTCAGGTGTATTCTAACTCTACCTAAGAAAATAAACATTAAATACCAAATGTCCTTTTGGAGGGGCTTCAGAGGAAACTAAAACATGGGTCAGGATGGGGAGGGAGAGGAGAAGCAGGGGAGAGAAATTCTGCTCTGCTGTTTAAGAGAATGTACTGTATAGGGAATTAAAAAGGAACTGCTGCCAAATCTGGATTAAGACATCAATGAATGAACCTGCCTGGATATAAAGGGAAGAAGCTTCTGTTTACATGCAAATATTCTGGTAACCAAGTAACTAGTAATGACAGGAAAGGAAATGTAGAAAAAATATGAGGATAATTTCTGGGCTTCATTCTTCACTTAGCCACTGACTCACTTTGACCTTAAGCAATCTTTTTTTTTTTTTCCCTTTTTGCCTGTTTGTCCATATGTGAAGTAGTAATGATATTACCTATCATACAGAATACAATAAAAATTAATATTTACAAATTACTTGAACATCTTGGATAGTAGTTTTAGTAAGAGTCAGCAAAGCATTAAATCACTTTAGTTACTGATGAAAAAATTGCTTGCTTTGGCGAGACAAATGAACTCTTTTGTCAAAACACTAGGAAAACATTTAAATCATACTTCCTAGGTATGCAGTGGTACCTTTATAGCACAAAAACCTCATGTCTCCAAAAAGTAATTTCTCTCTATTAGTCTATAGGCCTAAATGCTTAAAAAATAACAACTCAGAACTAGAGTGACAGTTATAAACAATCAGACTTTGCTCTTTTTATAGTAATCCTCTACTAAAGTCCTACTCCAAAGCCTCATTATTACATGGCAATAACTCTGGGTTCCTGAAGGCTATATCACTGGTACACAAGCTCCAGTAGAATGGTTCCTCTAATCCTAAAAGGCTCTTTAAGTAGAGGTTTGCTGGTAAACTGTGTTAGCTGACTTAAGAATCAGCCTGGCAAAGGAGAGGAAAGCTCATCACCACAAGACTGAAAAAGTAGTCGGTAATTTTTTTTAGCCATAGCAATTCAATCTATGTTAGCAGTAGTAGTATGAAAATATTATACTATTACCAATCACACTTTGCCAAACTCCAATCTTGGATTACTCCCACCATCTGCCTCCTTTGATCTACTTTATGTGCTACTTAACAAAGACAAAGAAATCAGAAAACCAAGCTGACTGGGTCCACTACAAAATTATATTACATAATCTCAACTAGGCCCTCACTGTGGCAAGGAAAACCTTTTACACTTCCCTAATTAATTCACTATCCTACTCAAAATAGCAGCTATTCTAAACATTTTCATCTCTTCTCAAGCTTCCCACACCCTCTCCCTCATACAGCTCCCTCATACACTTTCAGCTGAGGAACTCGCCTCTACATATTTCAATGAAAAAACTGAGGTTATTCATCAAGCACTCTTTCTTCTTTCCTCCTCATTTTACAAAATTCAGATGTTTTCTTTCACCAGAATCTCTTCCTTCACCCCACTTCACATGAAAAGATAGTTCTTTTCTTCATTAAAACAAACCCCTATGCACATAGAAGCTAAATGGCAAAATCTCAGCTGGATACCTCAGAAGCCATCTAACAAGAATTCAATAAGGCAGTCAACAGCATTTATTAAGGATCTACTAAATGCCAGACACCTAGCTAATTCTTTGTCTTACAAAGAAACAGTCCCTGTCTTCAAGGAGCTCACATTCTAAAGAGAGATACAAGATACAAATAGTTAAGTTCAAACAAGTTATAAATAAATTGGAGTGGGGGGTGGAGGTGGGCAGGGAACGTCTCAGAGGGAAAGTAGTGAGATTAAGAAGGACCAGAAAAGGCTTCTTGCAGAAGGTAGGACTTTAGCTGAAACCTGAAGGAAACCAAGGAAGCTGGAAGGCAGAGATGAATAGGAAAGGAGTTCCAGACATGGGAGAATCTACTCTATATCAAAGTTGAATAAGTAGTCATTCAGCTGTTGTTTATAGTGAGGTAGATTCCATTACTTCCCAGAGTTATCTGATCCTATTTAGAATGGTAAACTGACAGGTAAAACAGTGGCATGTGTTATTAAAGAAACCTAGCCCTATGATTAAACACTTCCAGCACAGAATTTAAAGGGCAACAGAAAGATAAGTGATCAAGACCAAAAACAAATATCAGTAAGCTCCTCTAGGCAGTCTAGGACTACTTGTTAGCAGAAGGTTAGGGATACTTGGAGAGTGACATGCCAAAAGAAGCAGAAGCCAACGTAAGTCCAAAAATGAGACCTGAAAACAGGATATCAGTCTTAGCCTGTCAGAAAAGCAGCAGGGAAGAGTCAGCCCCCAGTATATGGCAAGGAGAAAAAACAAAACAAAACAAAACAAAAACAGGCAATGCATGTGTATGTCAGGGACTTTCAAAAAGTCTAAAGCCTACATCCTGCAGAGAGAGGAAGCCCTCAAGAGGCTTAACTGCCATGATCTCAAGCATCTAATTAGGGTCTATCACATTAGGAGACAGAGGAGAAGATTCAGAGACAAGGCCAGTACTCATGTTAGGCCACTAAGAGATGGAGGCAGACATTAGGGGATTGTTACAGAGAACTGGGAATGGTCCACAACCCCATTCTATAATACAGTGGCAATAGCATCTAGACTACTGAGGGGATAAAACTAACTAAGAACTGCTCACTTAATCCAAGAGAGTGGCAAGAAGCACAAAGTACTAACCCAGTAACTGAGGTTGCAGATGTGAGTCAACAGAAGAAAATTGTGACTACAATAAAGAGATACTATGAGCTAAATAGAAATCCAAGAAGTAAACTCAGAAGAAGAGAGTAACTCCACAAAAGGTACAAGTAAAGTTTCAGAGAAAAGAATTTGTCACAAGGCAGAGTTATTGGGGGAAATGAGGCACGAGAGTGTTTAAAATGAAATTAGAGCTCTGAGAGAAAAGAATAGAAACCAACTTAAGTCAGCAAGTAGAAGTGGTAGACTAAAAAACTTACTAGAGCAAAAAGAATTCAGTGATTTCATGAAACAACAATAAATAATAAACAAAAATCAAAAGGTTGAAAAATTAGAACTTGTAAGGCTCAAGTCTCTCCCCACTCTAAGTCATGCTCTATTCAGTCACCAAAGAGATCTTTCTAAAGCTTAAGTATAGTCATGTTATTCTCTACTCACTCTGTATTATAATTATCACAAAGGGATAACAATATTCCATGTCAGGAGGCTGCCTGACAACAATCAGGGGACCGAAGGGATAAGAAGAATGAATTGGTAAGAAGGAAGAGATGAAACACTGTGCAGGATCAAGAAGGCCAAGACACTGATGGCAATCAAGGCAATTTTATTGAAGATTACCACTTCTCTTAAAGGGGAAGAAAAACAAGCTGGTGCTTCAGCACAAACTTTCCACAACAATAGTAACAGGTAATGATTAACAGAGAGACCTTAAGCTTAATAGTTTACAATGTGGTTTCTACACATTATCTCATTTGACTCTGAAAGGCAAAAGATGAAGAAGAAAAATGAACATGTGACTAAGAATATGGTATCTGAAGATAAAATTTTAATTTCTGGACCCCACAATTCAAAAACTAAGGATGATTAAGTACATCTAGCCAGTGATGAAGGGGCTGGTAAGAATATATTTGTCTGCTGTCTTCCAAATGTAATAAAAATTACTTTAAAATAAAAAGAGAAGAAAGGGGATAAACTGATTTTGTATATAACTACCAAACTAGGTATTATAAGAGTAGATTTAGTCAAACAGAATAATACAGAAGAATAGCAATAATGGAGATATCCAGAAATTTGCAAGAGTCAAAACCTAAGAGAAAAACTAGTTAAAAGCTATGCCCTCAAAAGTAGGACATAAGCTCCTTGAGGACTGATTCACATTTGTCTTTGTATCCACAGTACTTAGTATGGTACCTGATACTTAATAAATGCTGGACTGATTGATCTACAAAAAAATACAAAGTATAAGCAATAAGCAAGATGAACTATAATTCCCAATGCCAGGAGGGAAGACGGATCTCACAAGTAGGATCAGTAGGATGAAATATGCCTCTGAAAGAGTATATTCCATTCAAAAGAAACTGATATGTAAATGACAGATCTAAGAGCATTACACATTAAGAAGATATACCAGAGGCAGGACCAAGATGGCAGCATAGCACAAAGAAATACACTGAGCTTCTTCTTCCTCTACAACTCTTCCAAACAAATTTGAAAAAAATGCACCAGACTAAATCCTCACTGAGAAATTCAAGAAAAATTCATGAGTCATTTTTCCAACTCAGGTTGGCAGAAGGAAACAGACAGAGGTCTGTGGACACTGGGTACAGCATCTGGCCAGGAACAGGCCACAAGGAGCATTCTAGCACAAGGATGAGGCTATGTACCAGGATGAAAAGAGGTCTCAGATCTAGCAGAGAGGAGCCTAAACTTGTATAGAATGCAATAATAGGTGCCAATTGGTAGCTCTCCTGCTCACTACCCAGTTCTGGGTCATAGATCCAGGGCAGACTGAGGAAGGGACCTGCCCTAGGGGTGGTGGCATTCCAAAGTGAGGAGTGGTTGTTCACCCTATCCTGGGTACAAATTCAGAAGCAAATGGTCACTATGTGGTTCAGACTCCAAGGGTATAGTGGGGTCTAAAGTCTAGCTTCTAGCTCAGTCTGAAGACTCCAGTAACCAAGTCAGGAATCACAGATCAAAGGCAAACTACAGTTCTGTCACTTGGAACAAGATAATGGCCAATTCCAGTAGTAGTCTACTGAAACTCCAAATGGGGCAAATACACAGGCCTGATGTTCAGACGAAAACCCAATTCAGAACCTTACAGAGCTCAGATCAAGGGGCAGCAATCAGATTTTACCCTGGATCCTATCACTTGTGAAGCATTAAAGGCTTGCAGGCCCCAAACTTGTGCTGTCCCTGATAACTAAAACAAAATAACACTCAATACTCTAAAAAAGCAGCAGCAAGACCAGCCCAGACACACCCTTCAGAAAGGCACAGAGCCTTGCTCTAACATAAAGTCTTTAAGTCAAAAAGTAGAGTCAAAAAATGAGCAAACAAAAAAATTGTCCCATCATAAAAAGCTAGCTAGCATGGTAAATAGAGTACAATATTTGCAGTAAAGAAGATCTGAATTTGTATCCAGTCTAAGACACTCACTAGCCATGTGACCCTGGGCAAATCATTTAACCTTTGTTTGCATCAGTTTTCCTCATCTGCAAATCAAGGATAATAATAGCACCTGTCTGCTCCCAGAATTATAAGAATAAAATGAGATGTTTATAAAATGATTTGTAAACAATAAAACATTATAAAAATACTAATTATTGTTTTTGCTGTTGTTGTTGGGGATGATTAAGACAAATCCAGAAAAGGATGTTTTTAAAATATTTACAAGCAATACTTAAAAGAAAATACACTACGGGCACAATTCAAATAGAATTTCTGAAAGTGATGAAACAAGAGATTTTTTTAAAGTTTAAAATGTTTTTATATAAGTGGGAATGCTAGAGGAAAAAATAGAAAAGAAATCAGAACTAAGGAAGAAAAAAATTGAAGTGGAATTAACAAGTTGGCACAAAAGGTATAAAATCTTGCTTAAGCAATAAACACCCTGAAAATCAAAATAGACCATATAGAAGCTAATGACTCCAAGCAACAAGAAATAATGAGAAAAACAGTCAAAAGACTAAAAAAAAATTCAAAGAAAATGTGAGGTACTTATGTCAGAAATTGACCTAGAATATTATTGAAGGCATTGACAAAAGTGAGAAGATAGAGCTGCTCAAATTACATTTTGCTTCTATTTTCTTTATTATGAAGAATGACCTTTGGACTGGAAAGGATAGAAAAATGTTTAATAAAAAGTCAATACTAAAGAGAAGAAGATAGTGAGAGAACATGTAATTATCCTTAAAAAACTCAACATGGTACAGCAGAAAGAGTGACAAACTTCCCCACTGTTCTTGGAGTCATAGGGTGTGTGGGATGTGCTGGAAGGAATAGTACCTCTAGTGTGAGGGCTTACTGAACCCTTTTCAGGGTGCTCATTCACTTTTGGGGTCTACTTGTCACCCAACTCTCACCTATGGCTCCAAGAGGCTGTAGCATAGAACCACACCCTAGTAAAAATATCTCAGCAAATGGAGTACCTGAGGGTAACTGATAGCCTCAAACATGTCAGTGAGTCAGGGGAGTGTCCACCTCAAGCATGCGAAGATTTCCCCTGGCAGAATGGGCAGATGAAAATTATGTGTTCAAATATGCCATGAAGGCAGCTGAAGTAGGCACTATGGAGTGCCTGTAGCTTGATGAGACATCAAAGATGTCAAGATTATCCATTGCATCCCAGGGTACCACCAGCCCTCCAGACTTGCCTTGCTATTGGACTTCAATGAATCTGGAAGAGAAAGTAAAGCTGAAGATTTTGAGCAACTTTGCCTCACTTAAATCCAACTCAAATGCACATCAAGACATCACCCCCTGGCACCACTGGTCCTCTCCAAAAATAAAGGATGAACAATAATACAATCAGGTCTTGGGGCCTAAATTCAAATTGCTACTTAACACCTATTTGGATGTTAATTCACACTTTTTAAGCCTGCATTTCCTTATCTGTAAAATGAAGGCATTTAAGCAGAAAACCTCAGGTAAATATCTATGACTTATCACCCTATATTCAGGATCCTAAAATCCTCAGAACTCAAGTCACCTTAGGCTAGATAGCCACGTATTCACTACTTAAAACCTTAACCAGAAGGTGTAACTGCAGAGCCAGCCAAGGAAATATTAAAGATCATGAAGGGTGGACAGTTATTATGAGTTTAATGGAAGAAAAAATACACTGATTTTCAACAAAGGAAGAGAATGGAATCTATTAAATATGAGCCAATAAACTTGACTTAAATTTATTATTAAAGATATTCTCTCACACAGCCACCACCTTAGCTCAAGCCTAGTTCATCACCTCTTACCTAGATTATTGTAATAATCTCATATTTCATCGCTTTGTCACAAACCTCTCTCCCTTCCAACCCATCCTCTATACAAAGTGATTTTTCTAAAAGTCTAATCATATCATGCCCATGCAAAACAAATGCCAGTGACTCTCTATTACTTCTATGATCAATTACAAATGCCTCAATTTGTCATTTAAAATTTTTTTACACTCCTAGCCCTCCTTTCCTACCTTCCAGTCTCATTTATACATTTATTCCTTCTAGTTTCTTTGGTCCAACCATATTGGCCTACTTCTAGTTCTTCGCATAGGGCAGCCCATTTCCCATCTCTGTGCCTTTGTATCTGATATCCTCTATGCCTGAAGTGCTCTTTCCACATCTCCAACACTGGAAATCCAGGTATCCTTCTAGACCTAATTCAAGTAGAATACCTTTCCTAGTCCCCAACCATCTAACCCAGCTCTCAGCTTCCAGTGTTTTCTATACCCCTAAGTTGATCTTGTTTTTGATTTTTATAAATCTCGTTTCAATCAATAATCAGTAAACATAAGTTAAAAGCCTACTATGTGCCAAGGCACTGTATGAAGCACTGGGGACACAAAAAGAGGCAAAAAGAGATGCTTCCCTCAAGGACAATCTAATGGAGAAGATGATGCCTCATTGTGGAATGGAAGTGACCTAAGGTGTTTGAAGGCTATGCCGTCATAGCACAAACCCTGCTTAAAAAGCTTTGAGTAATGACCTTGTTAACACAAGTTTATTTTGTTTAGAATATTTTCCATGGTTACATGATTCAAGATTTCCTCCCTCTTTCCCTCCCCCCTCCCTGAGCTGACAAGCAATTCCACTGGGTTATGCGAGTATCATTGTTCAAAACCTATTTCCGTGTTATTCATATTTGCAGTAGAGTGATCTTTTAACATCAAAACCCTAATCATATCCCCATCAATGTGATCGATCATAGGTTTTTCTTCTGTGTTTTTGTTTCCACAGTTCTTTCTCCAGATGTGGACAGAGTTCCTTCTCATAAGTGCTTAAGGCCATCAAAACCCACCCTGTCTGACATGGTCACAAGGGGGACCTGGAGGAAGTGCATGGCAGCCTCAGGAAGGATGGAAATCCCTCACTCAGACACCCCTCTGTGATCTTCTCTTACTAACACTCCTTATTATTGAAATTATTGTGATCAATATCTCTACTAAGCCCCAGGGAAATACAGAAGAACATTATAGACTATTATTAGAGCCCTTACAGGCCCCCTACAGACTCCTAGGAAATTCCCACCTTTACATGCAGTAATAACAGAAATTCCCTTAGAAGTCACTTCACAACAAACCAGCAAATAGTGAGTTAATGTTAAAGATTTTAAAACCCTAACTTAAATCTCTTATACATAGGCGCCTGCAAAAACAGGCCAGAACAGTTTCCAAGTTTCCCCCTCCCTAATCCCTGATTCAGTAGGGTACGTTAACATAAGAGAACAATGAATGAAAAATGGAGAAATTGTCTCCCACGAAAAGCCCTGTGCTTTCCCACCACTGTAGCCCAGGAAATATGTCAAACACACTTTGAAAAATATTGAAAGTTACTGGAGAATGAAAAGTATGACTTAATACATTGTCATTGTCTCTAAGAATGATGATGAGAAATGAGAAGGGATTTTCACGCCAACATTATATGTGATCTCAAAGCGTATAAGAAAGTGTATAAAAATAAATCTTATTCAAGGCAGAGCAGAGCAGTATTATGATGCCTGCCTGGCTGAAATTCAGACTGGCTCTCATTCGTCTAAACGAGCCCCACACCGTCCCACTTCCTTGAGACACTGGACCTGTAGGAGTTATACTCCTGCACATAAGTTTCTCTGGATTGTCCTGGGTCATTGCATTGCTGTTAGTAGAAAAGTCTATTATATTTGATTGTGCCACAACATTTCTCTCCTGGTTCTGTTCCTTTCACTCTGCATCAATTGCTGGAGGTCTTTCCAATTCACATAGAAATCCTCCAATTCATTATTTCTTTCAGCACAATAATATTCTATCACCACAATTTATTCAGCCATTCCCCAATCAATGGGCACCTCCTCATTTTCCAAATTTTTGCCACCACGAAGAGTGTGGCTATAAATATTTTTTTACAAGTCTTCCTTATTATCTCTTTGGGGTATAAACCCAACAGTGGTATGGCTGGATCAAAAGGCAGGCAGTCTTTTTTTTTTTAAACCCTTATCTTCTGTCTTATTCTAAGGCAGAAGAGTGGTAAGGGCTAGGCAATGGGGGTTAAGTGACTTGCCCAGGGTCATACAGCTAGAAAGTGTCTGAGGCCAGATTTGAACCCAGGACCTCCCATCTCTGGGTCTGACTCTCAATCCACTGAGCCACCCAGCTGCCCCCCAGGAAGTCTTTTAAAGTCCTTCATGCAATAGTTGCAAATTGCCTTCCAGAATGGTTAGATTAATTCACAACTCCACCAGCAGTACATTAGTGTCCCAATTTTGCCACATCCCCTCCAACATTTATCACTTTCCTTTACTGCCACATTAGCCAGTTTCCTAGGTATAAGATGGTACCTCAGAGCTATTTTAATTTGCATTTCTCTAATCAGGAAGGATTTAGAACACTTTTTCATGTGCTTAGTGATAGTTTTGATTTCGTCATGAGAAAACTGCCTATTCATATCCCTTGACCATTTGTCAATTGGGGAATGGCTTGATTTTTTGTAAATCTGACTTAGTTCCTTATATATTTGGGAAATTAAACCTTTGTCAGAGAGCTTTGTTATAAAAATGCTCTCCCAGTTTGTTGCTTTCCTTCTAATTTTGGTTGCATTGGTTTTGTTTGTACAAAAATTTTTAATTTGATAAAATCAAAGTCATTCATTTTTCATTTTGCAATGTTCTCTATCTCTTGGTTGGTCTTAAATTCCTTCCTTTACCACAGATCTGACAGGAATAGTATTCTGTGTTCACCTAATTTATTTATGATTTCACTCTTTATATTTAAGTCATTTATCTATTTGAATTTATCTTGGTATAGGGTGTAAGATATTGATCTAAACTTAATTTTTCCCATACTGTTTTCCAATTTTCCCAGAAGTTTTTGTCAAATAGAGAGTTCTTGTCCCAAAAGCTGGGTTTATCAAACACTATTTTGCTGAGGTCATTTATCCCTAGTCTATTCCATTGATCCACCCTTCTGTCTCTTAACCAGTACCATATTGTTTTGATGACCACTGCTGTATAGCACAGTTTACGATCTGGTACTGCTAGGCCCATCCTGCACATTTTTTTCTTCATTATTTCCCTTGATATCCTTGATCTCTTATTCTTCCAGATGAACTCTGTTATAATTTTTTTGAAGTTGTCAATTTAGGGTGGTTAGCTCTCCCTGAGGTCAGTGATCAGAGCAACTAGGGTCTTGGGGCTCTGCTTGGATGTGTAGCACATACCCCAATGTAGAGGCCTTGAGGAAAGGACTGAACCCCTTTCCTTAATTAGAGTTGTTTTTCTGACACTATTTAAGAGTTCTGTTTTTTCCCCAGTTAACTTCAACTCCTCACACTTGCTAACTCCCTATATTCAATCTAATTGCCAAAGCCTGCTCATTTTACCTTCATTGACATCTCTCATACATGCCCCCTTCTCTCCTCTGACACTGCCACCATCCTAGTACAAGCCCTTATTACCTCATGACTGGACTACTATAGTAGCCTGCTGTGTTAGTCTCCCCACCACAAGTCTCTCCCCACTCCAATTTATCCTTCACTCAGCTGCCAGAGATCTTTCTAAGCACAGTCTGACCATGCCACCCCTCTACTCAGTTAACTTCCATGGCTCCCTATTACCTCCAGGATCAAATAAAAAATCCTCTGCTTGATGTTTAAAACCCTTCATAACTTGCCTCCTCTTTTCCAGGCTTCTTATTCTTTAAACCACACTATGCACTCTGTAATTCTGGCCTCCTTGCTGTTCCCTGAAGAAGCCACTCCATCTCCCAGCTCCGTGCACTGTTACTTCTTGTTCTTTATGCTCCTGGTTTCCCCGGCTTCCTTGAAGTGCCAGTGAAAATCCTACTTTGTCTTTTATGATCAATTATCTGTTGGCAATTTCTCATTTCTCCAGTAGATAGTCTGTATATACATAGTTATTTGTATGTTCTCTCTCCCATCAGAGTAAACTCCAGGGTAAGCACTATCTTGTTCTTTTCTTTGAATCATGGAACAAAGTAGACACTTAAATATGTGTCTATTGTCTGACTGCTAGTGCCTTCCCTCTGTTGATTATCTCCAATTTATTCTTCTTGCTTCTACATAGATGTTTGCATGTTTTCACCATCATTAAACTGTGATGTCCTTATGGAACAAAGACTTATTTTTGTTTTTATTTTTTAATTGCTATTGTTTTGCATTTCTAGATATCCCCAGCACTTATCCCAGTGCCTAGCAACAGAGTAGGTGCTTAATAAATGCTTGCTGAGGGGCAGATGGGTATTTCAGTGGATTGAAAGCCAGGACTAGAGAAGGGAGGTCCTAGGTTCAAATCTGGCCTCAGACACTTCTCAGCTGTGTGACCCTGGGCAAGTCACTTGACCCCCATTGCCTACCCTTACCACTCTTCTGCCTTGGAGCCAATATACAGTATTGACTCCAAGATGGAAGGTAAGCGTTTAAAAAAAAAAAATAATGCTTGCTGTCTTAACTTGATAACCAGTAGAGCTAGGACTCTCCTCCTTAACACTCTTCTTCTGGGCCCTAAATTTCCCAACTCCTGCAAACTGAAAGGTAACTGGCCTCATGAGGACTGACAGTGAGCAGCCTGTGCCTTATCTGTCTGGCCACTTTCTACTCTGGGGAGCTATTTCCAAAGGAGGAAGATGACTATAGGATAGTCTATGAGATGTTCTGTCTGCACACATATACAGACAAGAAGAAAGCTGTTTTTATTCTTCCTGTTAAGGGCAATACTGGCAATTTCCTCTTAATCTGTCACAACTTTATCATGACCTGAAAAATATGGGAGACTTCTGATATTTCTACCCTGAGAATTTAAGCATCACTCAGAATACACCTTGGGAATTATGCACAGTAAGCACTTTTAAAAGGCTAGATTCTCACTATGAAAATGAGAAAACTAAGTTCAAAGAATTAAAGTTACTGTCTTCAAGTCGCAAGTTTTTTTGAGACAAAAAAATATTTCCATGTTAAGTAAAAAGAGGCACACGGTTCATATTGAAAAATTTAAAGAAATAAAACAAGCCAGTAAGGCATAAAAAAGTACCCATCCAAGTATAGCTGAAAAGGAGCTCAAAATATCTTTTTGGCAAAAAGAATAGCGGCTCTTATTAGAAAAATGTCTTTTTAAAGTATATAATCTTTCACAACCATGTCAGTGTAATATATTAAAGAAATCCAACAAAATGGTGAAACATTTTATTAATATTCTCTTAAAGTGTCATTTAAGATCAAGGGATTAAGGCCTGTTGTAAAAGGTTCTTAAATATTCCATCTGATTAGATCCAAGACTGAAAACTTAAACTCAGTTAACTCAGCACAGATCTAATCCCAGAATATGGTAATACTACAAATACAAAACAAAAGACAACTGGGTCATCTGAATAGCTGCCCATAGTTTAAATATTTTAACAATACTTGCAATCCCGTTGCAAAAGTGAAATGACATTAACTACAAAGAGGTGACTCCAGAAAAGAAAAGGGGGGAGGGAGAACCCACCAAGTATAAGGATTGTTTTACTATAAACACTAGAGGGTTAAGATAACAAAGAAGACAAATTTTTGGTTGTTTTCAGATCAGGCATAAGGCAAAATGCATTCTAGGTGAATAAGAAAGATTCCACAAAAAACTTGGACTCATACTTCTTAATTTACATTTCTGATGTCCACCCAAAGAAAGAAATGTGTCACTGCCTCTGAATGAAATCTTGTTTTAATGTTTACCCAGCAACAAACCCTTGTAAACAATCAAGTACTTCTGGCTCCCAAGCAAGGTAGAGGGGAAGGGGGGAGGGGAGGGGAATGAAAGTACTTTGATCTGAAGCCATACCGTGGTTGCAAACAGTCTGTCCACATGGTGATATAAGTTTCTACTACTCCCTCTGCAATAACCACTTTCCCTAATGCAATAATAGCAATAAGCAGGTTATACATATCAGTATCACACTATTCTAGAGGAAAGAATATATGATGATTTTAAATGGAGCATTAGGGTTAAAAGGTTTGCGAGTTTAACTCCCAGTTTTTGCCAACTGCAAAGGTGTATAGCTATAAAATATGCCACTGAAAATTCACATCTCCCAGCCTCTTTGTTTTCCTCTAGCAACAGTAATGACATTACTCTGAAAAGTGCTTGGGAATTTTGCAACATATGTAATTATGCATGCTATCAAAGTAAGGATAATATACAAAGTCTTAATGTCGAACTAAATTGAGAAGGAAAAATCTCTAAGACTAAAATAAGTCTTTTTCTTAAGAATAGTTTCAAATTGACAGAACTTAAGGAAAAAATCTGCTACTTTTTGCCCAACTGAAATACTAAAATACAGTCATATACCCAGTGGTAAATGATTCCCTCAACAGACCCATGTATAGCAAATCAAACTCAAATACTATTTAATCAGAGGAAAACACATGCAGATGTTCAATTAAAAACCGGGAGTCCACAGTCTTGGCTCTGTTTGCCCAGGCCCTCATTGTTTGCTAAGTAACAACAGTTGCTAGGGGCAACTCAGTCCACTCCCGTTTCCAAGAGCTAGTTGCTCAGCGACCAACTGAATACTTCCCAAACCAAACAATGTCATCTCCTAAGCAATCCTTCCTCCCCCTATTAACCAGATCTAAAAAACACAAAATATGTAATCTATTCTTTTCAGAAGCTGTAAGAGAACCCACGAATAATTTCTTCTCTATAGTTACTAAGGTGGAAAAAGTTTACTCTATTTGTCCTGAAATAATATAAGCAAAAGACCAACTATCTTCATTATAATCTATGAGTATTAAAATAGATTTTCCTAAATCCCTCTTATTTAGAAACAAAACAAATTGCCCTTTTCTCTGAGGATAATAACTATGAAGCATGTTTTCCTCCAGGCAATGCAAACAATACAGTATGGCCTGAAACCTCACAAGTGCTGCCTAGATAGCAAACTATTATGCAAAATAAAACTACATAATGAAGGAGTATATTTTTCAAAGAAAATGTAAAATAGAAATATCACAATTTAAGACTTTCTTAGATCCTGTGAACCAACTTTAGAGTGTTTTATGAGATCTAAAACATTATTCAAAAAGCTTTATTAAAATGAACCTATAACATCTGAGCTACATTGAGTCTGATCCTCCCTTACCTACACTGATGTAAAGTAATAGGACCATCAAAACAGGTAATAAAGCTATATTATGTGTACTCATGATAGAAAGGATCATTGCTTTCCTCTTGCATTGTCCAAAATAGAGGACAAGTCATCCTCAGCTTAGTCTGTGCCTTTGGATGCTTCACAGAGGAGAAAGTTATACTAATCCTAGAAGGAATAAAAGTTTTTCACATCTCAGTGGAAAGGTACAGACTATATACAATATGTGGCTGTTGGGACAGGTCCAAGCTGAAAGGGAGAATACTTTTGGCGAGACATCAAGATAAAAGTAGGATGAGAGGGAGCAGCACATTCCTAGTAGGAAAGAATGGCATCCTATAGGATAGTCCACACTTTAGAAGTCAATAAAATGAAAATATTCTCTGTCATGATGGAATGGGAATCATGTGGACAATATAGCAATCAATAGCTAATTGCTTAAGGAAATAAACATACTTAATAGCACTCACAACTATCATGACTCACTTTCCTAGAACTTTTCACTTTACAAAATACTCTCCTCACCACAATGGCAAGGTAGTACAAATATTATTAACCTCATTTTACAAATGAAAGAAGTGAAGGCATAAGGATGGTGACTTTTCCATGATCATATAGTATGTGTCGTCTCCTAAACTCAAACTCACAACTTCTACCTCCAAATCCAGGACCTTTCTCCTCTATAAACATGCCACAAACATACAGGAACATTAATATATAATATCCTTTAAATGTAATCAGAACTTTCAACTTCCTTAAGCTTCTACCATTTACGAAACTTCTACCACTTTTTTTCCCTAATAGCAGAGACCCTGTTTTCTTAAAAGCCTCTTTCTCAAGATGTTCCTAGAATAAAAAGAAGAGAATTCCATTTATCTATCTCCAAATAATGGAAGACTGAATCTATGCTTCTAGTACTGAAGCATGTGGTTCCACAAAGTCTAAGAATTTGAAACCAGAGACTGGGTGGGGCCTCTATCAAATCCATGCTGAGTGGCAATGTTGATTGGTCAGTTATTATCGCTGTGCCTGAATGGAAAACTAACACCTACTGAAAAGGTCAATTGCCTGGACAATACTATAAGTAGACAACCAAAAACTGTAATTAGATAATCATGCAAGGGTCATCATATGGCAAATGGGAACTTGCAAGGAGCCTAGTTCTGAAAACCTGCATTTAGAAGAAAGAAGCATCTAGAGGCTATCACCTACAATGAAACTGATTCATGATAGCTAACCCCAGAAAGCCTATTCCCAAATTATGGGATTCTAAGTATGCTCCAGAAGATTGATGGGTGAAACAAAGATTCTGTATCACTAAGGAGCAATTTGAATACATCTATGCCTACTCCCTTGAAGTATCAGGGAATCTTCTCATGTTTTGGAATTTGACTGGATCTTTGTATTACAGGTGAAGCCTCAGGGTCTATCATATGGAGTGCACTGGTAGGTCCTGTTAAACTGGAAAAAACACAGAACTATTAAATAGTCAGAAAAACCACTCTTTAATTATGGAGAGGAGTTCAGTGCTAAATTAGGCCTCCTCACAGAGCTGTGCTCTACAAATCCAGCTCTGGTCACTGAACTCCTGGGAGGACCATTGTACAAGATGACAACTCCTAGGAACAAAAGAATTTGGAGGATTTATACACCATTTGGGGAATCCAGGGACAGGGAAAGATGATTGATTGACATTACCATGGCTACAAGGAAATGGGAGTGTTCGAACTATACTGATGGGATACAATCAGGGTTGGGAGAAAGCCCTTTCCACTCTCTTAGAACTAATTCTAAGAGAGAAGAGTTTAAAAAAAGAAAAGAAAAGAAAAAAGTCCTGATTAAGAGTGAGAGGACCTATATTCAAATAATGACTTTATTACCGATACTATGTGACCTGAGAAGTTACTTTATTTTTCTAAAACTTACCTTGCTCACCTATAAACAAGACATGGACTAAATGGTCCAGAACTTTTCTTTCACTTTTTATATTTCATTTTTGCAATATTCCCTTCTATATAAAACTGCATATAATCCAAAACTAGATGATGTGGTACAAGAAGAGGAGTTCATAAGGCACAGGAGACTGATGATAGCTGTTGCTGAGGAAGGCTTTATGGAGACAATGTTATCCTAATTTGGTATTTCCCTCAAAGGTTTCCATGCAGTGCTACACAGAGAATGAATTGTTCTGTTTTATAGATAAGCAAGCTGAGATTCTAATAGGCTGAGTCATTAGCCCACATAGGAAAAGAACGGGGAGAGTAGGGACTAGAACCTAGGTGTTTCAAGAATGTTACTTGCTCCTTTAATAATATATGATTAAGGATATAACAAGACCATATTTCCTAATTTTGACTATCTACATACCTATGTTAGCCTTTTTACCTTATTCTTATTTTGAAAGCCAGAGAGGTCTGCTGGTCTTCAAATGTTTTAAGTATTATTAAAACTGAATTTAATAAGCTTAAATTTTTTTCTACATAAGTATTCAATTATCACCATAGCAGGATAACAACTTTTCAGATTCACAGAGGAATTACAATTAAACAGAACTGTAATATTATAGTGTTAGGTCATAAAAGAGCTCACATTTGCCAATTCAATGACTTAGTTCTCTAGAAAATCCAGAAACTATTTCTGTTTTGCAGATATTTCATGCTGTAACTATGCAAGATTACCAAAAATCTAACTGCAATACAAATAAGCAAGCCCAGGAATTCAATTGTGATTAAGCATAAGGCAGAATTCTGTGACTCCTAGAATATTAAGCTCTGATGGCATTAGAGTCCCTTCTTTGAATCTCTAAAGAGGAGAATCTTGCAGTCACTTTAAGTAACTTTCACTAGCTAGTTTGACCTCCAACAGTATGGAAAGGGAACTGAAAGCTTGATCTTCAACCCCTCAGGGGTCTTTGGAGAAATAAAAGAAACAAGAAGCAAAAAAATAGACATATTTCTTCCAACCACCAGACAACTAATCATCTCAATCTTTAGCATGTATTCAAACTGCAACAACAAAAAGCATATTCTATTTCTGCTTTCCAAAACAAAAACAAAAAGCCTACTTGGAAGTAGTCTGCTAAAATGAGTAGAGACGTTTGGAGTTTCCTATTCTAATTTAGGGATGCTCATTACTAAATTGTCCAGAGAGGGAGGTGTTTTCCAGCCATAACTTTCAAAGAAGCTTGCTAAGACTTAAAGTTGTAAAATGCCTAGTAGGAGTGCCAGCCTTTAGGAAGTCAATTGGTACAGATATGATCTAGTTAAATCCAGGGATAAGGAGGGGAAGGGGGATGGCAGGAGTCCTCTCAATTTTTCACTTAACTGATGCTAATCAAATTTTTTTTAAAAAACCCTTACCTTTCATCTTGAAATAGATACTAAGTACTCTTTCTAAGGCAAAAGGGCAGTAAAGGCTAGACAACTGGGGTTAAGTGATTTGCCCAAGGTCACCCAACTAGAAAGAGTATGAGGTCACATTTGAACCCATGACTTCCCATTTCTAGGCCTGGCTCTCAATCTATTAAGCCATCCTACTTGGCCCTGCCCATGCCCCTGATCAGTTCTAAGAAAAAACACTATTTGTTCTGTTTTAGAAAAGTAATCTAAACAAAGGTTCTAGGGATAAGTATATTATTATCAAATAAAAGAAAAACAATAGAAAAAACTTTTAAGTAATTATTTTTTCTATGTTATTAAAATGACACTTCTGTCTTAGAATTATAGAATCTTAGAATTGAAAGGGTAGCCCATAAAGATTATTCAAGCCAAATTCCTAAACAATGTATATATTCCCTATACAATATACTCAAAAAAATGTGGATGGCTTATTCCAGTTTTTGACAGCTATAATTGTCAGGAAGTCACTGAGACAAAATTGGGATTAGAGAAGGGCAAATGTTCCAATTGGGGACCTATTGGGGGTGGAGGTGGGGAGGAGAGGGGAGGGCGGGGGAAAGAAAGAAATGGACCAGAGGGCAGCATAATGAATAAAAAGGTCACCAGCTCTGGAGACCAAGTTTCCTAACTGTACTACTTTAAGCAAATCATTAAAATTCCCTAAGCTTTAGTTTCCTCATCTGTAAAATAAAGGTCATAGGCTAGATGGTCTCTAAAGTCTCTTCTAACTAAAGATCTATAGGCCTAGGGGTATAGTCTGCAAAGTATAGTCTACTGATTTTGACTTCAAGTCCCAACAAAATTCCAAAACTTTTTTTTTTTAAACCCTTCCCTTCCATCTTGGAGTCAATACTGTGTATTGGCTCCAAGACAAAAGAGTGGTAAAGGTAGGCAAAGGGGGTCAAGTGACTTGCCCAGGGTCACACAGTTGGGAAGTGTCTGAGGCCAGACCTGAACCTAGGACTTCCCCTCTCTAGGCCTGACTCTCAATCCACTGAGCTACCCAGCTGCACCCCCAGAACTTATTAAAGAGAATAGCCTGTAAATATTTTGAAAAATATCTGGTGATCAACAAAAACCAGTATAATTTCATCAAAAACAGAGAAGAAGGTTAGACCAAAAAAAGGGGCCATTGAAATATTTTTTAAATTGCTCAAAAAAGGACATTCCAAAAGGAAACAGACAAGCAGGGCCGTTTTGAAAATAACATATGAAAGTAATTAAATTAAAAGAGAATTATTTAAGAACTAAAAATTATCTGAGTTGACATTAATTCAATTTTGTTCTGTATTTTCTGTTTTTTTTTATTTTATTTTGTTTAATGTCTCAACAAAATGACTCTTTCCTTCAACATCTCCCTTTCCTCAACTACTTTACCACTGAGATTCTTAATAGCTCAAAGAAGTTGTCCCCTCCTCTTTATTCAAGTAGAGAATGCATCCAGTAGGCCCTAAACAAATGCTGATTGATTGACTGACTAAAAAGAAGGCATTAGTTTCCTAGATTTAAAGCTAACAAGAGCACATTCTTTCCTGAGTCACAATAGAAGCCTTCTCTCTAAGTTGTAGTAAGTACCTTTTCCTGTCTAAGTGCTGACTAGGTCAGCCTCAAAAAAGAAGCACACATCTTCCCTTTAGTCAATCTCTCCCAACACAATAGCACACAGGGGAGGGACAGAGAGGAATGAAGAGAGTGTGTATAGCATATGTGTATATAATTGGATGTGACACACCCTCACCTACTGATGGGATATGTCAAATTCCTGAGAGAATAAACAAACTATGGTTTATGGGTCTGCCTGTACCTTATGTTGGCTTATTTAGGGAGTAGCTAATAAGAACTCTGAAAATTCTCACAATGATTATATGTTGGTTTTTTTAAAGCAAGCAAGATGAAATAGGGGTTAACAGTTTATGTTTATGTATAATCCTCTCTCTATCCTTTCATCCAAGCCACTGATTTAAATGTTTAACAGAACAGAGCTAAAGACAGAAACCATGTCCATTCCACTAGAACCCAAACTCTCCAGACAGGCAGGCTTATTATCACCCCCTTTACCTAATGGTCCTATAACATTCTCTCTATCTTGGCCACAATCTCTGTTGCAGCTGGAATACTAGATGGCATCTGATTTGACATAATCTCCTGCCTCCATTCATGTTGGGTTTCCCCTACACCTGGAATACATTCCCTCCTCAATTCCACCTTTCAGAATTCTTCCTTTCTTCTATGAAGCCTTCCCTTATCTTCCTAGCAGAAAGTATTTCCTCTTTATTCAAATTTTCCTGGGCCACTTTTACCTAGATCTCTCCTTTGCCCCCCATTGCATTCTACTTTAAATTATACTTGTCTCGGTACATTTGGTATTATTCTCCCTAGAAAACTGTAAACTCCTTAAGAATAAGAAGTATTTCTTCTAAAATCTTCATTTCTCTCATGCCTACCTATGAGAAAAGCCTATTAATGTTTGCTTAAATTAAATTAACTTGCTTTGACTGATATACATATATACACACACATGCATACATATAGGTATGTATATGAAATTTTCCTTATCTATATCATTCTAGTTGTATCCCCAAAATTGAAGTTAGTCTAGAATAACTATATTTGTGTGTATGTATATAAGTCAAATACAAAGTTCACTTGGCCATTTTTCTTATTAGTGCTAACCTAAGTTTCTCACTGTTCCCTTCCCCATCACATCCCATACTTCACAAGTAGAGATCCTTCAGAAATGGCAGGAAATGCTGCATACAAAATAATATGCCTTCAAGGAATATTTAAATACCCTGAAAATATGGAATGTATATTACTACCATGTTACAGATCCCAAATAGTATATTAAGTAAAACCAAAAGAACTCACTGGCTTTGAAAATCAGAAGTTTTTGGTGCAAATTATGCCTCTACTAGAGACTCTTTGATTTGGGCAAATCATTTAATGTGTCTGGGCCTCAGTTTCATCATATGTAAACTGAGATGGTTAGAATAACTGATCTGTAAAGTCCCTTCCCACTCTAAAGCTATGATCCTATTATCAATTTAATTTAAAAATACAATTTTCTTAATGTATAAAGGATAATACTGAGGGTTTGAGATTCAAAATCAATTAAGTATTCAATAAGTATCCAGTATTCACCCAACTTCCATGTTAAAAGAAAGGAAAAATGTTTTCTCTTACTTTACTGAAGTCAATTATGATTCCATGACTCAGCCAGAGACAAATTATGGCAGAATATGCTTCCTATTAAAATAATACTAGGAAACATAAGTGAATCAAAATAGTATAAACAAAAATTAAAGTTAAAATAACAGATAAAGGGGGCAGCTGGGTAGCTCAGTGGATTGAGAGCCAGGCCTAGAGATGGGAGGTCCTCGGTTCAAATCTGGCCTCAGATACTTCCCAGCCGTGTGACCCTGGGCAAGTCACTTGACCCCCATTGCCTACCCTTACCACTCTTCTGCCTTGGAGCCAATACAGAGTATTGACTCCAAGACGGAAGGTAAGGGTTAAAAAAAATAACAGATAAAAGGTTATTCTTGATAGTGAATAAGTTTTAAAAGACAATTCACTAGAGTAGACATAAATGAGATAAATGACACTTCCTATTCAAGCGTCATAAGGCTTTCCTTTGTATACCTTTTATTTCTTTTAAAAACTGTACTTGCTGGCCAAAACTGCTCTATTTCACAAGTGTCAAATAATGACTTTCTTTTCCTAATTTCAGTAAAACTTCAGTGCATTTCATTTCCACCTTAGTTTTCAAAATCCTGAAAAGTGTTTTTGGCAAATTGATTTTTCAAAGGCAATATGAACATTTCTTCTGCATGTTGAAATGGTTATGGCAAAATGTCTTTTATGTTTCTGACAAAACTGAAAAACTTCCAAATCCTTCAATGCCAGAAAGCTATAGATTAGATCAATGTCACTGCTCCCTGGTCACACTCCAGAGCACAGCCTAAATCAGATTATAACACAACTGAGAGACATGTGACAAAATAAATATGAATATAGTAGGACACAGATAATATTAATATGTGATTTTCTAAGTCAATATGTGGCCAGCAGGGATTCTTAGCTTAATAGCCCCTGTTTCTATATGAGTTTGATATTACTGGGTTAGATGGTCCTTGTAGCATGGACTGGGCAAGCAGGAGATGGCAAACTTTAATCAAAATTGCATATAACCCAAAGGGAAATGGTGAGATAAATAGGAAACAGCACATTACTTATGATTATTTGTCCCAAGAAGGACATGTACAATGGGAAAGACAGAAGATTAATCATGCAGTAAGAAGTAAGGAATAATAATAGATGAACAGACTAATTGTTATACTGGCAACAATAATATAGAAACAGAATGAGAAAGCACATATGAGCTATAAGGAACTTGCCTAGAAATGTTGATTAGATCACAATTCCATTTAAGTATCAATGGAAACGAGTGACAAGTCTTCCATTTGTGAAGGGGACAAGGGTTGGGATGGATAATTCTTTAGTGGAGAGGATGAGAAAAGGTGATGAACATCCATAGCGCAATTCCCCATTAACTACTTTGATGCACCTCAGCAGACACCATCAGGTCTACCCCTTCAAGCGTAAGGCTGTCAAGAGTAGAGCAAACTTGATCATCCTGAAGAAGTGAGGGGGTAACAACCTCCTTGCAGTCAACTGCACACCCTCCTAGGAAGGATCTGAATTACTGGGTTCTGAATAAAGTCACCATTTTCTTATTTCAATGCTTCCAAAGACCTGTGGTTTGACAGTATAGGTGTACTATCAGAATGGGATGAACATGATGTTTGAAATTAGTTCTAACTCTGTCACTTACTAGCCACATGATGTTAGGCAAGTCTTGTAACTCTCAGAGCTTCAAATTTGTCCTCTATAAAGGAAGAAGTTGAACTATTTCTGTGGAGTGCAACATCATCCTCCCAGTCCCTCAGGCTCACAATCTAGGAGTTGTAAACTAGGAAAGTGATGGTGAACTGCATGTAAGCTGCTTCCCCCCCCCCCCCCCCCCCGCCTCCAAGTTCATTACTAGAAAAGCAGAGGGACTCGAGTGGAGCTGCTCCCCTCCCCCTTCCTGCCATGCCCGATGCCATTTTTTCACATCCCCCACTCCTCTGCTCAGCAGCCCAATGGAAGCACACAGGGAATTAGGTGGATGGCTCACAGGTGGCAAAGCTGGAGGGGAGTGAAGTGCTTGGATCACTCCCCCCCTCCTCTAAACTCACTGAGAACGTTCCTCATTTAACCCACCCCTCTGCCCAGCAGTTCAATGTGTGGGGTAAGGGGTGGAGGGCACCCAGCACTCAGAGAAGGGGTGGGGCATGGCACAAGGTCTCTAGGAGTTGGGCACAGTACATGATCTCTAAAAGGTTTGCCATCATTATCCTAGGCATTCTCTCTTAATTATTTCTTACTTATGCTTATTTGTATATATGTGTTACATGTCGACTCCTTCCCCATTAAATTGTGAGCTGCTTGAGGGAAATTGCCTTTTTTGGTATTCCCAGGGTTTAGCACAGTACCTGTGGGGGTACTGTGGAGGATACATAGTAAGGCTTAATAAATGTTTACTGATTGACTAATTGATTGAACTAGATAATTTCTAAGGACCTCCAACTCTGAATATAGAATCCAAAGATTTGTAAAAGCAAGATGAATGAATACATGAACAATACATAATCTATTAAGTATTTACTATATGTCAGGCATTGTGTGAAGTGCAAAGGATACAAATACAAGCAGAAAAGATATTTCCTGTCCTTAAGGAACTTGAATTCTACTAGGGGAAGTAAACATATATAGAACAGTGCCCAAGGATTGTTTTGGAAAGAGAGGTCAAAGAGATGGTGATTAGAGTCATAGGAGAACTGAATGACATCTCCTTTCAAGAAATGGTAGTATTGGTTTGAAAATTGCCATTTTCAGAGCTAGAATTGGGAAGTATAGGGAAGAGAAAGGGAGGGGAAAGAATAGAATACCACATACATGACAGCATGACATGGAGAAGGTCAAGGGTGACATAATTCCAGACAAAGTAACCTGAATATTCCCCAATCAGAAGCCTAGAAGCCCAGGGGTAGGAAATAATATTTCTATTACCTCACTAATGGGGTTCTTGTGAGGATCAAAAGAGATTATAGATATACTGAATGATGATGGGTATCAGCCACTCCCCTAGCTTGGAAGAGCAAAGCTTTCCTAATATTTTTCTCTACACCCTCCTGAATGTCCCTGTATCTCTCTAGTGGTGTACCCGCCATGCAGTTTTCCAAGTCACACAGCCTTCTTTTGTACAAGTTGAAATGTGGCAAATAAAAGGATATTTTTCAACTCTGAGTAAGTGTTCTAATTTTTCTGGGAAGCTCCCATTAAGTCTCCAAAACACTACTCTGGGCAGAAACATTCACTTGGTAAATTTTAAAGTGCTATACAAGTATCGCTGATTATTATTATCATCGCTTCATCCCCTGAAGCAAATATAACACTTTGAGTCTTTTTAGGTGATGTTCTATGGCCAAAAAAATTTACTACATGGGAACTGATTCTTGTGATGTCCAGCCTCTTCAAACTTGGATAGGCTAACTTGGATAACAAAGAGAATATCACTGTGCCATATACCTGCATCCTTCTCAGCTTGGTAACAAAGTAATAAATGACATTTATATCAATTTGCAAAGTACTTTAGCTACATTATCTCATTTGATCATCACAATAACCATATAAGCTAGATACTATTTTTCTACCACTTTACACATGAAAAAATTGGGACTCAGAGAAGTTAAAGTGACTTGCCCAGGAATACACAGCTCAGAATTGTTAGACAGGGAACAAATTAAGGTTTCCCCATGTTCAGATTGAGCACTTTATCTACATAATTCCTCTGGACCTCCCAAAGTTTGTGTCCTACTGATACATTTTTGAGAAATCAGGGTCACTGTCACACCAGCACAATGCAAAAGAGCTAATACCTTAATTATAAGAAACTATCTTGGTACACATTGTTAGTCAGACAAAGGAAGAATGGGGCCTCCGTTGGGTGGTAAAGAGCACTTGGAGAATGCAGTGGGGATAAGGAGGAGTACCAAGAAAAAGGAAAAGCATTAAGGGCACAGAATGATACAGAAAACAAATTTTTTCTACTTCACATTTGTGTTTAAGTCTAACCCTTGCTCATGCTACTCCAAATCAGCTCTTAAGCACATATGTCACAGGCTGCCAATCTCTGAATCAGTAGGTGTTGCTCAAAAAGTTTCCAGGCAAAAGGCCTCAGGAGAGTAGGTACATCTATTCACTTGGTAATTTGCAAGCCTGAATACCAACTTGTTTTCCTTTCTAGGTCCTAGAAAATTGGAATCTGACATCTAATAATAGTGATTTTTTAAAAACCATTATTCTAAGACAGAACAGTAGGAAGGGTTAGGCAATCAGAGTTAAGTGACTTGCCCAGGGTCACAGAGCTAAAAAGTGTGATTTGAACCTAGATACTACCAACTCTAGGCCTAGCACTGTATCTACTGTGCTATCTAGCTGTCCCTTAATAATAAATTTTTTAACAAAGTTCTTCTACAATAAGATAATTCATAAGGTGAGGTAGATGTTATTATTCTACCTTACCTTATGATTTACTTACAAATAAAGAAACTGAGATTTAGTAAGATTAAATGATTTGCACTCATGCCATATCTCATGAGTGTGTGTGATGGGATATGAATCCAAGACTTCCTGACTCCAAAGTTGGCACTATCACATTGCCTTCTTTTACCTCATTTTTTACCTCATTAGCAACTTAAAAAAAAGAAAGCATAAGTTAAGTATTACTATATGATAAATATATATACATATATTTATCTATTACACATGGTTAATAAATATAGTTTGATATATATATATATCATCACAATCTTAGTAGATACCCAAGCTAAGTAAGGAAATAGTAAGTCCTAGCAAACTATCTTTGGTAAATTCATATCTACAGGTTCAGATGAACTATATCCTCAAGTAATAAAAGAATTAACAAAGGTCATTGCAGAGCCAGTCATTAATATCTGAAAGACCTAGCAAGAAAAGAGGTACTGTAGGATTAGAGAAGAGTAAATGTCCCAGTTTTCAAAAGAGGGAAAAGAATGGAATCTATAAAATATAGAGAGGCCAGTGAACTTAAATTTTATTTCTGGCAAAATTCTAGAATGTTATTAAAGGGGTGGTTGGTAAATATCTAGAAAAGCAATTAGTACAAACAAACAAAAAAACAAAACACAGTATGGTTCACCAAGAACAGGTTCCCAGACTAAAATCAATTTCATTTTTGTCAGGGTTATTAGATTATGAGATGTTAAAGCTATAGTTAGCTTAAGATTCGTCACAGTATTTTATTTGGATAATAGTATACCTGCCAGACTTATCAAATTTGAAGATGACATAAAAATTGGAAGAGATGGCAATATAGTAGATCTGATAGTCAAAGGATCTAAAAAGATACTGGTAGCCCATAACATTAGGCAGAAAAGAAAAAAATTTAATTTAATGATAACGAGTAGTCTTACCCTGGAGTTAAAATCTACTTCATGAGTTTAAGATAGGGGAAACATGAGTACAGGAGTTTAACTTGACTGAGTGATACTTGACTGAGTGGAGAATGGATTGCAGAATGGATGATGAAAGCAAACCAACCAGCAAGCTATCAGAGCAGTCAGTCCTCCAGTGAAATAAGGAGGGTTTGCAACATAGTGGTGGCTGTATGAGATGAGAGAAGAGGGAATATACAACAAATATTGTGAAGGAAGAAATAAGACTTGGCAACAGATTGGATATATATAACTTCAAATGAGAAATTGAGAGTCTATGAATCTGAATGACTAGGAGATTTGTATAAATGGAAATTTTGAACCTTGGACTTCATCCCCCATAAGTCCCTTAGTTTTCCCAAAATCCCCTTTAATCTCCTGCACCTCCACATTTGCATGGTCACGTTTTATAGTTGGCTGTAACTCCTCTGTCTTTCTCTTTGGTTCCTGGGAGCGAGCTGGTTAGTACCTTTTAGTTAGTCTCTTTTGTTAGTTTATTATTAATAAAATGTTTATAAATATAATATTTAGTATTTTGCATATTAATTTTAATCTCCATAGAATATTGGTGTCTTCATTAGTAACAGGGAGGATTTGAGGGAAAAATTAGTTCAATTGACTTTAAGATGTTTACAGTACATGGTTTGAGATGTCTAAAAGATAGTTGGTGATGAGACGAAGTTAGAAGAGAGGTTGGGGTTGGATTATTAGATCTGAGAATCAAATGCATAGTGATAATAATTTAAATCTATGGGAGCTGATGGGATCACTAAGTAAGACAAAAAACAGAATAAGAGAAAAAGGTACAGAACAGAGCTTTGAGGTTAATACAGAATGGGCATAATCTAGATGAAGATACCTCAAAGGACACAGAAGGAGTTACTTAGAAAAGTGTCATGAAAAACTTGAGAGTACCCAGGATGATCCACATTATCAAAGAAGTTAAGAAGAACAAGAATTGAGAAAAGCCTGTTTGATTTTAACACTTGAGAGATGTGATGGAAGCCCATCTGCAGAGGGTTAGATTCTTGTGAGAGGAAAGAAGGTAGAAGTACCTAGTGTACATCATTTCCTCAAGTTTAATTACAACAGGAAAAAGAGATATAGGATGATAGATAACTAATGAAGATGGTTAGATCAGGTGAAAGTTTTTTTAAGGAAGGGAGAGATATGGTCTAGCTATGCGATGTTACTTTACCTTACTCGGTGTCCCAGATCATTCTCCTCTAATAGAAGGGGTACAAACTATAAGATCTCTAATCTACTCTCCAGCTAATATTCTATGGTTCTCTCTCAGCTTTGGACTCCTCATCTATAAAATAGAGTTAAATATATACTAAGATTATATGAGCAGTGAACTTGAGGCTGGTAATAAGAGAAGAAAAGGGAGAAGAAGAACAAACATGTATTAAGCTCCTACTAAGTGGCTTTTTTCAACCCTCATTATCCTTGGCCTCTCTCTGCAGCCTTTGACACTGCTGACCCATGGATCACCCTTTCTTCTCCTTGATAATCTTTCCTCTACATTTTAGGGAAACCTTCTCTCCAGATTTTCCTCCTACCAATCTGACTGCTCTTTCTCCTTTGCTAGATCCTAATTCAGATCACACCTCTAACTGTATGTGTTCCTCAGGGTTCTGCCCAGTCTGGATTCTCTTCTCTTCTCTATATTATTTCACTTGTTGATCTCATCAACCATCACAGATTTAATTACTCAACTCTCAAATCTACCTAGCCTGTCTCAACCTCTCTGGTGACCTCAATCTCACATCTCCAACTGCCTTTAGTCATCTTGAATTGGATGTCCAGGTAGACATCTTAAAATCAATTTTCAGGGAAAGAAGCTTGCTAACTCCTTGAATCCAGAAAATGAACTGCCATGAAGATGCCCGAAGAAAACCTCCACAGCATTATAAGATCCAGCATGAACTTTGGAGTATAATTGATTGAACTGGGGGAAGTTGAACCCAAGCATTTTTAATGTAAACTTGCCTGCTAAAGGGTATTACCCCCTAATTGGTTTATGTAAATGCACTTAGCAAACATTGGTTTGCTCTTTCTCTCTCTTCCTATCTCTTTCATTTCCCTCTTATCTCTAACTATTGTAGTTTCTGATTACATAAAATGATTCATTAGGGAAACTAGTCTCCCAAAGAATCACAGGGAGGATTTTAAAAGAGAATTCTTTGTTCTGAGTTTACACTTGTTTTCAGGAATCCTTTATTCCCTTAGTATATTTTGAGTTAACATTTTGGTTAACACTAATTTAAGTACCCCTACTTAGTACCTCACTAGACTGAAGACAGGATTAACTCTCATTTGTCTACTTTTAAATTGAATAAACAAAAGATTGAACACCCTACTTAGTACTAGGTGAGATTTAGAAAATTCACACCCTTAGCTGTGAATCCTTTTGATGAGAACTTAACCTTCAGAAGGTGAGGTCAGTCCCAGGGACACTGACCCCTGGACAGTGCTAGACAATTTGGAAACTGTAGTTGGCCCCTGTGAAAAGGGGAAGGGACAAGAAGTCACCATAAAACCAAGCACCAAACTCCCTCAGAGCAGATTATCTTTGAGAAGATAGTCTATTGAGATTGTCTTCTGGAGATAGTCTTCTGACTGGGGAGAGTCTTCAAGGGAGCTTCGCTGGAGACTGAGGCTTGGATCATAGGCTTGGAGCTTGGCTTCAACTTAAACTCTGAATCCTGGACTACTTCGTTGGGCGAGTGAAAGGCTGACTCCTGTTCTAGTTTCCTAAGAGACTAGCTTCCATCTTGGAGGAGGCCACATGGTTACTTACCACCAGCCTTCCTGGTTGAGATCTAATTAATCTCTGCCTGGATTAAGCAGACCTGGAGTAAAACATTTAGGTTGATAGGACTAATAAGCTCTCTAACCCCCTCACATTTCTCTTCTTTATTGTTTCTTCTCTATTTGTATATATTTGTAAGTAAATTTCTGACTCAAGATATAATAAATATTGACGACCACATAATTTCATATAATCATTGTCCAACCATTAATTTTAACCTTTACATACATCAAAAATTGAATTCATTATCTTTCCCCCTAAACCATTTCCCACTTACCTTCCCTATTAACTGTATAGGGCAGCAGCATCCACCCAGTCCCTCAGACTTGTAACCTCAATTCCTTACTCACTCTAACCTCTCATTTGCAAACTGTTGCTAAGGCCTGTCAATTTCATCTTATCAACATCTCTTATATACACCTTCTCTCTTCTTATACTCTCACCACTTTTTTTTTAAACCCTTACCTTCTGCCTTAGAATCAATTGATTCTAAGGCAGAAGAGTGGTAAGGGCTAGGCAATGGGGGTTAAGTGACTTGCCCAGGTCAAAAAAAAAAACCAGTCCATGAATTTGGGATATAGAGAGACCTTGAATGGCAACACTGAGTGACTGTGGGGATGATACACTTAAGAAATGCTACTGAGAGCAGTAAGATAGTCAGTTAGGAAGTGTCTAAGGTCACATTTAAACCAGGACCTCCCATCTCTGGGCCTGGTACTCAATCCACTAAGATACCTAGCTGCCCCCACCACTTTTAATTCTAGTGTCTCTTCCCTTTCTTAATTATTTCCTATTTATCCTGCATATAGCTTGCTTTATACATGTTTGTTTGCATATTGTCTCCCCCTTAGGTTATAAATGCCTTGAGAATATGGTTCTTTTACCTCTTTTTGTATCCCCAGTTCTTATTTATTTGTTTGTTTGTTTACTTATTTATTAAACCCTTAGCTTCTGTGTATTGGCTCCTAGGTGGAAGAGTGGTAAGGGTGGGCAATGGGGGGGTCAAGTGATTTGCCCAGGGTCACACAGCTGGGAAGTGTCTGAGGCCGGATTTGAACCTAGGACCTCCTGTCTCTAGGCCTGGCTCTCAATCCACTGAACTACCCAGCTGCCCCATCACCAGTTCATAGCATAGTACCTAGCATATAGTAGGTAATTTAAAAATATGTGTTTATCAATTGATTGGAGTCATGTAACATCACTTAAAGGTTGATGATGTTGGGCTCTTATGACATTAAGCACTTTGAAATCATCAAAAGTACTGTACAATTTTTGAAAAATACAATCTAATCCAAACTCCTCCTATTTAATTGTGGGACCAGTTCATATCCAGTCTCTATGCTTTTACCAAGATAAATATAATAACAGACTAAACTCAATGTGTTCTTGATCCAGCTGGTCTGGGTCATGGTCTGAGAAATATACACATTTTCCTAGGGTGGCTAGTTAAGCCAGTTTATTTAGAATTAAAAGTGGATTTCAGTGAAAAGGCTTTATAATGTGTCAAGGCTTCAGGCAATTAGTACAAAGTGACTTATAAAATAGGAACAATTAGCAAAATTAACCAGAGATAAGAAATCCTTTAGTATAAACAGTGCAGAGCTCATCTTCTACAATACAAGCAAACTCCTTAAGTTCTCAGTTTATCATTTTTATCATTAAGTTCTCAAACTCCTAATGTTCTCAGCTAATCACTGAATAGATTTCTAGTTACAATGTAGAATAACAAAATATTATAACTTTCCTGAGAGATATGTGCTTGAGAAGTCTTCAAAGAAGCATTTTTTGGTTCTGCCTTGTCAATTAAAAAAATAGATATAGGGATGTCATGCATTTCTTTATATTTCTCATATAGTTTTGTGACCAATCACAAAGAATCCACAGAAAACAGTGAAAGCCTATAAGATCTGTATTCATATTTCCCAAAGTTATACTCAATGCATAGAGAGACCATTCCCATATTTTATAGAGTAAATAAAGTGGGTATGTGGTTTGGTAGTCTTCTTAGTTGCCAGAGTTAAATTTCCACCTCCTCTTTTTTGGCAAAAGCAAAACAAAGCCCATCTGATCTTTTCTTTATCCTTTTGGAAGCTTCCACTTTGATAAAAACTTGAAAATTGGCCTGAGGGCCTTTAAAACTTTGTCACTACAAGCATGAATTTATTCTGGTCAGATGCAGGTTTTCCAGACTTAAATCTTCTGGATTGTCACTGTTTCTTCCTTTTATTGTATTTAATCTCTTTCACAGTGGTAGAACTGCTCAGTATAAATAAAACTTTGGCAGAACTCTTGTAGTAAAATCTCTAAAGTTGCTATTTTTAATGTCTGTTAACAGAAAACATATGGATTATTTTAATGATACTTATTTCAGAGCTCCTTGCAGCACAGTTTGAAAAATACTTTATCAGTGTACACATTAGGGACCAAGGAAGTGGAGTTCAAATAATACCATAGCTTTACAATTATAGCTAATGAAGAGAGATCACTATAAAAACACTGGCTGACTTTCCATTCTGTATTTCCTAAAGCAACTCTCAGGATAATATGGCTTTGCTTAATCTCTAGCCAATTTCTCTATAGACTTGTTAAAAAACAAACAAACTTCTTTCTTCTGTTTTTGAGGCGATACTGCTCATAGATTTCTCTATTATTCTCCTCCATAATGTTTTAAAAATGTTCTTGCACTCTAAACTGATCTTGTCCTTGACTGCTATTTTTCTGATCTAGTAGTAATTATTCATTTTTAACTCCTGCCTTTTCCTATTCTGATCTACTTTATTCTCTCAGAGAGGGAAAAAAATATATTTAAGCTAGGAGAGAAAAAAGGTAAGAATTCATTTATTCAACAAACATTTTTCTATATCCATTATATGTCTAGCCTTGTACAAAGCATAAGATAGTGGGCCTTTATAGCAAAAGATTAGAAGATATGGTCTCTACTCTTAAGAACTTTATAATAGAAGGCTATTTCCTTCCATTTAAATTTTCTTGACTAATGAATCCCAAAATTTTATTTCTATTCTCATTAAAAACTATAGAAATTCTGTAGTCAGGAAACTGGGAGTGATTATAAAGGCAAATAGTATATCACTGTGCATTAGCAAATCCAATACCCTATAGCATATCACTATCTACCCAGGAACTATATGAATAAAATTTTAAAACACTTTGCATGCAAAGATCTAAACAGCAGGAAAAATATTCATTGCTCACAGGTGGGCCAAGCCAATATGATTTTTAAAATGACAATTATACCTAAAGTAATTTAATTCAATGCCATATCAAACTACAACAGAACTATTTTTATAGAGTTAGAAAAAACAATAATAAAATTCATCTGGCAGAACAAAAAGCCAAGAATATCAAGAGAATCAGTGAAAAAACGTGAAAGAAGGTAGCCTAGATCAAATAAAAAAGAAAAGGACTTCTATGGACAAAAATATTTAGAGCAACTCTTTCTGTAGTGGCAAAAAAATTGGAAATTGAAGAGAAGCTCATTCATTGGGAAATGGATTGAACTAGTTGTGGTATAAGATTATAATGTAATACTATTGTGCTCTAAGAAATGATGAGCAGGAAGATTTCTGAAAAAATAGATAGGGAGCCAAGCTAGGAGATGAAAGGTCCTGGGTTCAAATCTGTCTCTGAACAGGTCTTAGTTATATGACCCTGGGCAAATCACTTAACTCTGCCTAGCCCTTTCTGTTTTTCTGCCCTCAAAGCAATACTTACTATCAAGGACTTACATGAACTGAAACAAAGTGAATGAACAGAACCAGTGCATAGTAACAGCAACATTGTAACAATAATCAACTGGGAAAGACTGCACTATTCTGACTAATAATATAATGATCCAAGAGAGTTCTAAAGACTCATGATGAAAAATGCTATCCACCTCCAGAGAAATAATGAACTCTAAGTGCATACTAAAACTTTTTTTTTTTCATTTCTTTTTCTTGTTTGGGGGTTTGTTTCTTGCAAGGTAGCTAATATGACTTCAGATGTACAAAAGGTATCATATAACTTGCCTTCTCAATAAGTAGAGAAAGAACTTAAGGGAAAAAGAAAATTAGGAACTCCAAATTTTTTAAAATAAAAAAAGCGTATCACTATCCTAGATTAGTACTGAATGGACTCATTGGGAAATTTAGGTTCAAATCTATCTCTGATCCTTAGTTGTTATGTGATCACAAGCAAATCACTTAACCTCTCAGAGTCTGTTTCCTCATCTGTAAAAAGTGGATAATAATATTTATACATCCTATGTCACACAATTGTGAAGAAAGTACTTTGCAAATCCTTTACTTGCAAAGGATTATGTAAATATGACACATTTCTTTATTCACCTAACTTTTCACACTAGTATCACAGTATCCTCCAAAGATAACATGCCATTTTAAAGTTAGCATTGTATAATATAATTCTACAAATCGATAGGTCTTTGGGTATTAAGTGCCATAAGAAAGCACTATGGTAAATTAGAATAGCTGGGAAACAGTTTAACCTTATATAATAAAAATGGTATTTAAACACTGAAATTGGGGAAGGATCAAGTACTTTTGCTTTACCAACATCTAGCCAGTACAGTAAATGGGAGCGCTGAGCTGGGGATCTGCTTTAGTCACTGAATACTGATATGGCACTGGACATGTCATGTCACTTCTGTCAACCTTGATTTCTTTATCTATACAATGGGGATGACAATAGCACCTACCTCATGGGGTTAATATGAGTATAAAATGAGATAATATATTTAAAGCACTTTGCAACTGATAAAATATATGTATAATGCATTATATAAATATATTTAATGAAAATTGTTGTGAAAAATTGCTATTAATGAACTTTATCTTGTTATCTTACTGCAACTGGTTTAAAAATTAACACTAAAAACAGCTGGGGTTTTTTTCTAGACAAAAATTCAAGGTTAATTTTATAGGTGTGCACAAACGTTTAAGTATTTCATGGGCTACTTGGGCCACAGTAAACATTTATGACCTAAAATGTTAATGTTTTTCTCTAGAATTTGTAAAGTTGTTTTCTCTACCAATAAAGACAATTAGCAAGTATTTGAAGAGGTGACACTAGAATGTTCCAGGCAGAAACTTGTGAGTAAACTATGCCTGAACTATCAAAAGAGCTGTTCCTACTGTCAAGACAAAATCAAGCTGAAGCAATGAAAAATGAAAACAATATAGAAATGAGCAAATGAAGCATAAAAACATTCAATCCAAAAAGCTTTTATTAAGTACTTACTATGGTGCAAGATGCTGGAGATTTTCAAGGTCCTAGAGATATAAAGGCAAAAATGAAACCACACTTGTGGTTTTATTTTATAGTTAGGAAAACTATTATATTACGTTGGAGGTAAACAACATGTATACAGATAAGTACAGTGATCCTTCACCTATTGTGGGCATTATGTTCAGAGACCCCTGTGATATGTGAAAATGCACAAAGTAATGGCATTATATGTATTTTATTATTTATATATATATATATTTTAAGGCTTTATAAACCCTTCCCACTCTCCTATAAACCTTTTCCACACTCTTATTAACCTTTCTCACACTCTTATAAATACTTAGCCAATCGACGCCCAGGATACAGAACACAGCACTGTGGCTGGTTGTTTTTCATTCCATCAGCCAATACAGAAATGCCCACTTTGCGCTCAGCCCTGTAGAATCTCACGTTGACAAACTTGCACAAGCAGTAGTAGTGTACTGTATTGCCATTGTCTATAGTACAGTATTCATCTGCAAAATTCAGCAATACAATGAAAACTCCACAATTCAGAATTATATATATATTTTAAAACCCCTGATACAGTGAAGCCACAATAAGTTAACCATGATATAGTGAGGGATGACTGTAAATCTAAAATACATACAAAGTAAAGAAGCAGAAGAGTGAATTTCAATAGGCTTCCTGTGTGAGGTAGCAGTTACATGGAGGCCAGGGAGCTAGGGATTCAAGGAAGTAGAGGTGAAAAGGAAGTGCATTCAAAGCATATGGGATAGCCTGGGCAAAGGAAGACCAGGAGCCTGGAAACACAATGTCATGGATGGGAAACGAGCAACCCACTCAACAGAATAATGGGCAATAACCCTAGAAATGTAGGGTAGTATTAGAGACAGCTGTATTTTACAGTAGAGACATGAAAGAACCATTGTGATTTGGGAAGGGACATGATTTGATGAGTATTTTACAAGTATCATTGGCAGCTGTGTGGAAGATGGATTGAGAGGAGTAAGACAGGAAGCCCAGGGAGGAGACTATTGCAATAGTTCAATAGTCAGGTCACTGAGCTGTCCCATGCCTACTCCAGCAAAACCTTTAAGTTCTTATCAGACTAAATAATGATCAAGAAACACAATATAATTGATTACTTCTACCCAAAACTGCACAAAAATTCAGCCAGAGGAAGAAGAGCAATAGGAAGTCCTGAAACAAAGCCAGGACCAGTAAGAGACACAGCATGGGCAGCTTTCAAGGGTCTGTATAGGACCTGAGGGAGGGTGGTGACCATGTAAATGGAGAGGTGGTAACAGATGTGAGTTTTATTGTACTGGTAGAAACAAGGGTTGAATGTAAGAAGTAAGGGGAGGGGCAGCTGGGTAGCTCAGTGGATTGAGAGTCAGGCCTAGAGATGGGAGGTCCTAGGTTCAAATCCGGCCTAAGACACTTCCCAGCTGTGTGACCCTGGGCAAGTCACTTGACCCCCATTGCCCACCCTTACCACTCTTCCACCTAGGAGCCAATACACAGAAGTTAAGGGTTTAAAAATGTAAAAAAAAAAATTTTTTTTAAAAGAAAGGGAAAGGAAGAATTGGGGGTCATTCTGATATTGGAAAACTGGATGATTGAAAGATGGTAAAATAGGGAAGTTAGGAAGAAAGAAGATTTCTTTCACAAATTCCCAAAAGTCAGAGAACCAAAACATCCAAAGATGTTACAATTACTTCAAGATCCTAAATATAAAACTAATTTTAGAATTCTTTCCTTGACATTTATATATACCCCCAAACTTCTTGCCAAAATTTAATGGGCTTTCTGTGACTTATCTATAAGCATCAAATACAGCAAATCTCAATTTCTGAAAATTTTCACATATTAACTGATAGATGGAAAAATAGCTTTGATTAAAATGGTACTTTAGGATTTACTTTGAAGTAGGAATTGAAGGGAAACAATCAAAAAGTCATGTTGCTGGACTGTGAAGAGATAAAAGTCTTCAAACACTACTGCTAAAACAACCAGAGCTGAGTAGGTATTCTGAAATATAAATTCAAGAATCCAGAGAAATCTAGAATGGTAAATTTGAGTAATTAGAAGGAGCTTTATGATGATATAGTGCTAAGATTCTAATAGAAGGAGAAAGAAAAAAGTAAACTTTCAAAACCTTAATATCTTCAAAGGCTATTGGTGGTATTAAATAAGAAAAAGAATCTATTAGTGGATTTGTTCTTTTCTGAAAGTTCTAAAAGAAGAAAGAGAAGAGAGGATAAAAGGAAAGATAAATTAGTGTGGAAAGGAAGAAAGATTTTTTCCATAATTGGGGTACATGAGAAGTATAGGGCTCATCTGAAATGTACAAAGTAGAATACACACAAACAGTGTGGTATGTTTTAAACAGTCTAGTGTGGAAATATATTAAAGTTAGTCAGTAAACAAATGGAGATGAGGGAGAGTGTATTTAAGGTGAGACCAATCTCAGTAGGAAACCTGTAAGCAAAACTAACTTCCTGAAGGAAGAATTAAAAAGAAAGGGGAAAAAATTAATTAGAATCTAAGAGGTCTTAAAAGTACCTCTTAGACAACTGGAGAATAGCTGGCCAAATATTTTTAAAGGGTTATAAGAAATTATGAAAGATATGATTTGGGGGCAACTGGATAGCTCAGTGGATTGAGAGCCAGGCCTAGAGACAGGAGGTCCTAGGTTCAAATCTGGCCTCAGACACTTCCCAGCTGTGTGACCCTGGGCAAGTCACTTAACCCACTGCCTAGCCCTTAACCACTCTTCTGCCTTGGAGCCAATACACAGTATTGACTCCAAGACAGAAGGTGAGGGTTTTACCAAAAAAAAAAAAAAAAAAAAAAAAAAAAAAAAAAAAAAAAAAAAAAAGGAGAGAGAGATGATTTCAGAGATCCCTAGATAGGACGATCTGATAGAGTGAAATGAGCAGATCTAGGATAATAATTTATTTAAAAACAACACAGTAAAGAAAAAAACTGATCAAAACAAAGACCAATATACCTCCCAAAACCAAAGTATCAAATACTCAAGTCAAGGTCCCAATTAGCCCACACCACTCCCATATGTGGTGAGTACCAAATTAAAATGTAATTGGGAAATGTTTGTAAAAATAAATTAAAATACAATAAAATGAGATATTAATGTGATCAATATGCAGTAAGTCAACATGCAACCTGCAGAGATGCTTATGGACACAGTAGTAACCCCTGTTTCTATAGGTGTTTGGCACTTACTCTAGAAGATCTATGATAAAGCATGATAGGTGGGCACAAAATGCAAAAACAAACTAATTTGGGTATGGCCACTATGTGGACTCATTTTGCTTACCTGTGCTTATCTGTTACAGAGTTGATTTTCTTCCTCCCTTTCTCTCAGTTAAAAGAGAAGAAAGAAAGCGATAAGGAGACAGAAAAGGTTAGCAATAATGAGGACATAAAAAAAGGGGCACTTGTCTTTGTAAAAAGAAATATTAATACATAGAAGTGAACAAAACAAAGTTTGGAAGGAAGCACAGACAAGCAGGGCAGTTTTGAAAGTAATGTATAACATTTTCTATGTACTTTTATTTTTTAAAGCAAACAATGAGAAATGGTGACTCAATTTTATAGAAAATCCTCTTTTTGTGTTGTTCTATATTGTATAAAATCTTAGAAGAAAATGTATGTTTTGTAATCTATAATGTAAAGTTTAAATTCTTTTGAGAATAATTTCAGGATAAGGATCCTACCATCTCCCCAGAATCCAGACGACGAACTTGTTTGGTGAAGACACTACAAAGATGTCTGAAAAGCCTTCACTGTACCATGAAGACCAAATTTTGAACTTTGGGGTGCAGTTGATTGAACTATGGGGAGTTGAAATTGAGTTGTATATATTGTTTTAATTGTACACTGTTATACCAATAGGGGACTGCCCCCAAATTGGTTTTTTGTCAATGCGGCTAATTTTAACCATTTGTTCATCTATTTCTTTATGCCCAAATTCCTGAAAATTTTAGAAATTGTCTATTTTTACAGGTCCAGCGAAGAAAAAGGGCTAACCTTTTTTTTGCTGGACCTCACAGGGAACTGTAAAAGTGAAATTTGGGAGATGTCATCTTTAAGTATATATATGTATTTTCTATGGACATTATCAAACTACATTTCCCGTGGTCCAACGGGTTTCCGGTTCCGGTTCTTTGGGCGTGGGGACACCTACGTCTCCACGCAGGGAAGAGTTTATAATCTCCTGGGTTAGGAGGGAGCTCTCTCTCTTGGCCAGCAGACTGAGGAAGAGGTAATAATGACTGGAGCGGTAATTTTGAATTCTTTTAAGCGCGTGGTCTAATAACTTTATCTATCAGCATGGCTTTAATAAAAATACGAATTTATATATTTATACAAGCCTTTATCATTTTTTATCCTTATAATATTAGGGAAATATACTTGGGGAAAGGGGAGCAGTTGGGAAAATGGTATTCATTTAACAGAGATTAGCTGAAAGCAAACTTTGCTGGAACACATTTATTCCTCTAAAGGAGTAATGCATAAAAACAGGAGGTAAATGAAGAAAAGAGTGAAAAGTAAATCAAACTCTGTTTATCAATCAGCAACTTTTAAGTTAATCAATCAAAAACTTAAGTACACTTACTTAGTACCTTACCATTCACTAAGTATGAGAGTTCACAAGTCACTTGCTAGAGTGGGCGACAACTCCAGAGGTCACTGCCCCACCTTGGGCAGTGCTAGGCAAATTGAAAGACTAGGGATTGGTTCCCGTAAAGTGGGGAAGAGACAGGATGTGACATGGAAAAAGGACTATAAAAGGTCCTGAACTTCCTGTCCAAGGGACTTCTTCTTGAGGCTTCTCCTTTGGAGTTCTTCTTTGGAGTCTGCTCCTTGGATCTTCTCCTTTGGAGTTCTTCTTTGGAGGACAGCTCCTTGGGGCTTTTGGAGCTCTGGGCCTTTCAACTGGAGTTTCTGGCTTCAGGACTTCGACTTTCAGCTTTGGAGCTTCTTGGCGTTGGGGACTTTCTTGTTGGGTTCACTGCTACCTCAGTGAGCTTAGCTCATGAGTTTTTTCTGCACTGGGACCTTACCTAGATCCTGCCCGGCTTGCTTGATTAGGATTCCCATGTGGAGGTTGGAACTCTGTCAGGAAGGGAGCTTCATTTCACTCGATCAGTATTTAGAGTAGGCTAGGCAGTCTCCTTACCTCTTTCCCTTCTACATTTCACTCTTTTTACTAATATTCCAATTAAACAAAATTGTTAAAAGCTGCTAATAGTTTTCCTGACTTAAGGGATAATAATTGGCAACCACTTTTTATAACTCTCTTATTTAGTCAAAATCCCAATTTAACCATTATAAATGGAAGTACTGTAATTAGTTTCCTTTCTCTCCTGCAACCATTCTTTCATATTTTATCTTTTCTCATACTTCATTTTCTTTTTCCTTCCCAGGATTTTCTAGTATAATGGATATTCCCAAGCTAGGATAAGTATGGTGTAAAATCAATTGCTCTATTAACAAGCATTTATTAAACACCTTGTGCTAGGCACTATGCTAAACACTGAGGATAAAAAGTCTAAGTCCCTGCCTTCAGCAACTCCTGTTCTTTCTAATGGGGAAAACAGCACATATACATAATATATTTGGTTATTTTGCTAATGAAATTATTGTTTTCCTAAAAGATGAAGTTTATAAAAACAAAACAAATCATTAAGTACCATTTTTATTGACCAATAACTCCCCAGAAGGAAAAGGGTTTGACTAAATTAAAAGACAATAGGGGGCAGCTGGGTAGCTCAGTGGATTGAGAGCCAGGCCTAGAGACAGGAGGTCCTAGGTTCAAATCCGGCCTCAGACACTTCCCAGCTGTGTGACCCTGGGCAAGTCACTTGACCCCCATTGCCTACCCTTACCACTCTTCCACCTATAAGTCAAATACACAGAAGTTAAGGGTTTAAAAAAAAATGTAAAAAAAAAAGACAATAGGATCCTTACTGAGAAGCAAGAGACCAGTGCTCCAAAAAAGGATATGACTAAGAGTAGGCAGTTTATCTTTTGATCTTACTTTTTACAAATGTATATTTTTAATACTGGAAAATCCATTCTCTATAAATACCTGTAGGCCCAGGTATTATTTTCTGAGATCCCTCAAGTTGCACATATTATGTGAAAGGTTCAAAGCTTCTGAGAGGACAATAACACATAGGCCGTACAAGTTTTAAACTTGAGAAAAAAGTAAGTCTCCCTTAGAACACAAATACCTTGTCCCAGTTCTGCTACAATTTCTCTGTCAAATTCTCAGGGTTTTGAAGGGGAACTATAGAATTATATTTGTCCCCATCTGCTCTAAAATTATGATTCTAGGTTCATAGGAGAAGAAAGGATTTAGAAATAGAAGGTGCCTTATAGTAAATCTATTAGACTCTCTCCTTTGGAGTTTAATTCCTTAACCTGTACTTGCCCTTGTGGATTTGGATTAACTTCTCAATTTACAAATGAGTAAACTGAGGCCCAGTGAGATTTATTAAGTGTCTCACCCAAGGTCAAAAGCTAGTAAGTAGCAAGTCACAGTGCTGAGATTTGAACTGACATATTTTACCTCCAAGTGCAGTTCTTTTTTTCAGTTAATAGCAAATTACCTAATTTTTTCAGGAATTCTAGAGAGAGAATTGTGTTAAGAAGAGTAAATTGTACTTATCCCTTGTCCTCATCAAAAACTAGTAGGAGCAGGGGAGAAGGGAGGCCGCAGCCGCTCGTGCTGGTTCCACGCCACCACCGTGGCCATGATGATCCACGGCTTCCAGAGCAGCCGCCAGGACTTCTCCTTTGGGCCCTGGAAGCTGATGGCGGCCAAGACGCATATCATGAAGTCAGCCAATGTGGAGAAATTAGCTGATGAGCCCCATATGCCATCTCTTCCTGAAATGATGTTTGGAGACAATGTTTTAAGAATCCAAAATGTTTCTGGCTTTGGAATTCAGTTCAATGCAACTGAAGCTTTAAAGTGTGTAAACAACTACCAAGGAGTAGTCAAGGTGGCATGTGCTGAAGAATGGCAAGTGAGCACTCCAAAGAGATTATTAGACCATATGACTGGACCTATATATACAACAGATTACAAAGGATCATTACTTGGTGAAGCTCTTAAATTAAAGGTTGTGCCTACGACAGATCATATAGACACAGAGAAATTGAAAGCCAGGGAACAGATTAAATTTTTTGAAGAAGTTCTGTTGTTTGAAGATGAACTTCATGATCACGAAGTTCCAAGCTTAAGTGTGAAAATTAGTGATGCCTTCTAGCTTTTTCCTGTTACTGAGATTTTTCTTAAGAATTGATGGCGTGCTCATCAAGATGAATGACATAAGGCTCTACCATGAGGCTGACAAGATTTACATGTTAAGAGAATACACTTCAAGGGAGAGCAAAATAGCCAATTTAATGCATGTTCCACCAGCCCTCTTTACAGAGCCCAAAGAAATATCACAATACCTACCTGTAAAGGAGGCAGTATGTGAGAAGTTGGAGTTTCCAGAAAGAATGGATCTTAACCTTGTGGCTACACAGGAAAATACATGCATGGAATCTAAATAAAATGTCATACAATATGAACTCTCTGTGGAACCCTCACTGGAGATGACTACTTTTGGGGGGGGGGAAGATTAGGGGAGAGCTATCTAATAAGACAATGAGCTGCCTTTCCTTGTGTTGAGATTTTCTATAGCCTTAAAAGAAGGGATGAAAAGCTTGATGTAGGCAGGTTCTACACAGCCTGCTATTCATACCACCTGTCCATATCTATCCATATCTAAAATTAATGGGAGATTGAATTGAACCAAGGTTTTGAGTTGTTACAGAATGGGATCTTAGCAATAGATATTTATATGTCCTAAAGAGCAATCAGAGGCAGTGAGCATGGAATTACCACAAATATTGTTTTGCATGAAGAGTTTAATTAAGTGAACCAAATCTAGTAGTTCTTTTAAAATTTTCAAAAGATTCCTGCGAAGTGAAAGATTGTGCATTTTGATAGCTTTTCAGTTTTAGTTTTGCAGAAAAATATTGACAAAAAGCTCTGCTAGAAAGAAGTTCACAAGTTAATCTCATGTTTTATATTCAGAGTAAGTTTATGTTTTCCCTTGAAAAACCATTGTGTTAAATGGGATTTTGAGGCAAAATATTCATAATTAGAACCAAAAAATTATTTCTAGAATTTCAAGCTAGTTCATCTATTGAAAGAGTAATTAATAATGTTTCTCTCTCAGCTATAGTCCCTCACTGGCAGGTGTGCTGGTGTTACAACTGGTTTTTGGCTGTCATCTTATAAAGGCAGGTGCCTTATTTTTAGTTCTGTAGATGTTTTTTGTGCTTCTACCTTATATGACACCTTAATGTGAATAAATATGCTGAAGTTAGTACCAGTACTGAGAAGTTTTAGATATCTGTCTTATCTATCTCTTGGACCTGGTATTAAGAAGAAATATTTTATGGATTAAGGAACTAGATTTTTTTTTCATAAGATATTGGGGGTTGGCATGAGGAATACGAAAATGAGGAGAAAATATTTTTAAAATAAAACATAGTTTTTATATTTAAATTTTCAAATTTCTAATATGACAGGGGAGAGAAGTTGGTAAAAGAGAATAAACTTAGGACCCATGGAAAAAAGACTGGATACCTTTACAAAATTTAAAAAAATATGGTCTTTACTTTTATAAGTTTTTTTTACCTGTCTACATAGTGCATGTAAAGCAGAAAATGATTACTATAGCATTGAGTAAGAGATTTATTAAAATAAGTGGGTTCAAAAAACTTTGTTTTAGTTGAGTTGTTCGAGTCTTACCTTCCCTATTTTAAAATACAATATGCAGCTCTTCTGCTTTTGCCCTTTGGGAAGGTTTTAGAGTTGGTAGGGTATTAAGTTTGTGAAGATCTTAGTTGAAAGGATCTGCCAAAGAGTATACTTCCTAAAAAATTATATTTAATCTGGACCCTCTTAGACGTTTATAATTTCACAGAATGGTGCTGTTGTGAACCACCCAGAAAGTGAACTTTATTAGCAAGTTTAATCAAACTTTTAAGGAAATCATCTACCTTTAACTCTATCACCTCAAAGCAGACGTATGAAAGCAAAATTTAATCTGCTCTGAGAGAAGGCATTGCATGTTTACTAGATAGTCATCTATTCCTCTATTAAAGTGTATGCTTTCTCTTTAGACAGGAAAGTGTGTATACTGTATGTGAGTATCTGAATAAATGTCTACTTTGTTTGCCATGTTATTTTGAATGAAAAAGACTGCTTAAGACAAGTTGCGAAATATTAAACTCTAACAACTGAATAGGATTATCCATCAGTTGGGATGTCCAATCTCTACCTTCTCCTTCCCCCTTTTTTCTTTGTGGATATATTGGTGTCAGGCTCAGTCCTTTATTACCTGTTTTGAATCTTATGAAAAGATATTGGAGGGAATAAAAATAATGGATTACATTTTGGGAAAGGGCACCACATGGAAGGATAAGTATGTTTCCGAATACTTCATGTCCAATCCACTACAATATTACTATGTGAAATACTTATAAAACAACTTGTTATCCATTGTGATATGACACTTCATTTTGTATTATTTGTTCCAAATGTCCTCTTTTTTTTGTACATGAAGAATAAACAAGAAATTACTGGCCTATGGGGGGAAAAACACTTGTAAACTGAAGGAAACTGGATCTTAAAGGAGCCTATAAATGGAGCTAATCTAGTGAACTTCAAATTTTGATTTGGTTTTTCTTGCTTTTAGGAAGAATAAAATATATGAAGAATGCATATTACCATGATAATGACAAGTAGTTAAATGGGTAATCCACTGAGTCTGAGTTGGTCTACCTTGACTATTCAACTATTTGTTCTACAAATGAACTAGAAATAAAGACCAAGAAATCCTGGTGGTTTACATTTAGGTAATTATAGTCTCTATGCTGTCATAAAAGTTCATCTTTTTTAACATCAATATTCTCTTAGTAACAGTAAGTGGCAAGAATACTGAAGTTTCTTCAAATTCTGAAATTCTATGAATTTTACTTAAGGTCATCCAAAAGACAATAGGAAGATACATGGCATATACAAGCTGGCTGCAACATATTGCCAATAAAGACCTGTGTAAGATATGCCATAAAATCCATCAGAGATATACAAGATTAGAAAAAAGTGAGGCATATGTAGAAAAATATTTATATAGCTCTCTTTGTGGTGGCAATGAATTGTAAAAATCCCCATTTATTTTTTTTTAAACTCTTACCTTCCATCTTAAAATCAATACTATGTATTGGTTCCAAGGCAGAGGAGCAGTAAGAGCTAGTTAATTGGAGTTAAGTGACTTGCCCAGGGTCATACAGCTAAGATGTGTTCAAGGCCACATTCGAATCCAGGACCTGTTCTCTGTCAACCTGGCTCTCTATCTACTGAGCCACCAGGCTGCTGCTAACATCTCCATCTATTAGGAAATGGCTAAATAAGTTATAGTAGTATCCCTATGCTCCTAGAATGGAGTCCCAGGATAAAAAAAAAAAAAAGTATAGGAATGTGATAGAAAAAGGGTTGAAGGGGAGGATTTCAGAAAAACCTGACAAAACTTGTAGGAACTGATCCAAAGTTAGCAAAAACAGTAAGATACAATAACATAATACAAAAACACAGTAACAGTGATAACGTAAAGATAACAAATTGTGATGGTCTTAGTAACTCTAATTAATAGTTATCCCACATAATTACAAAGGATTCAAGAATAAATTTGCTATCCCTCTCACATAGAGAAATAATGGTCTCAGAATACAAACTGAAGTCTTTTCTTTTTCTTTTTTTTAGAACATGCAAAAATTTGTTTTTGAATGACTATATATTTTGTTCTTCTTTCTCATTGGATGGGGAGGGGTAAAAAAATTGTTGTTCAATTGTGTATGGCTCTTCCTGATCCTACTATCCTACTGTCCATGGGATTTTCTTGGCAAAGATCCTGGAGTGGTTTGCCATTTCCTTTTCCAGTGGATTAAGGCAAACAGAGGTTAAATAATAGCCTACCCAGGATCACACAGCTAGTGTCTGAAGCCACATATGAACTTGGGTCTAGTGCACTGAGCCATCTAGCTGCTTCATAATAATAACAAAAAATAACATTTGTAGCACCTAACTACAAGTCAGGCACTGTGCTAAGGGATTCTTACAATAACCCCATTATATCCAATTATTATACCCAGCTAAGGAAACTGAGGCAAACAGAGATAGTTATATGACTTGTTGAGGGGTCACATAGCTAGTAAGCGTCCGAGACTAGGTTTGAACTCTCAGGTCTTCTGACACCAAGCCCAGTACTCTATCTAGTGCACCATCTTACTGCCTCTAGGAGGGGAGGGAATGAATTTGGAACTGAAAAAAAAAAAAAAAGGTTTAAACAATCTCTGGGCTAGGAAGGAGGGAAAGAGGAGGGAGGGAAAGGAATTGAGAAAAAAGTGGGGCAGAATAGTGTAGTGTGCATGCTGATTTGGTTAGGAGATAGGGATTTGAATCCTGGCTCTGACACCAAGCTGTGTGACCACAGGCAACTCATAAACTTCACATAACTTGTTTCCTCATTAACGAAATGAGATTATTATTTGGAATAGCTCCTTTACATGGTTGTTGGGAAGAATGTACATTACAAACTTTAGAAATGTCAATGAATCTGATCACAGCAGAGTGAATATTTTATTGGAAGAGATCATAAATAATCTGTGCTGTATCACCTTGTGCAATCCTTGCCCATTCCCTTCCCATAGATTCTCCAAATATCAAGCATGCTTTAGTTACTTTACCACATTACTTTGTGGGCCTCTAGAGAGAGCATTCAGCCTATCCTATCTACCGACCCTGACTTGCCAAATGACAGTCCATCTCCTTTTTCTAATTACATATTTCCTTGATGATCTCCTTCATACTACTTCCTACATACAGGTCATCATGGGAAGATTGTTGCAGCTTACTTGCACCCACCAAATATGATTAGCTCTAGGCATCACATTTTAGAAATGACATTTGGCCTCTCTCTATTGCCCTTCTGGTTACTTCCAATTTGGTTTCTTTGGGAGTGCCAAGACATGTCACTGAGAACACCTATATTTTTAAAAAGGCAGTACAGTAAACAGAACTACCCAATTTCTTTATACCAATTCAATCTTACCAATTCCTCTTTTAAGTTGGCAGAGCAAAAAGCAACCAAAATGATGAGTAAACTTTAAAGCATCCTATGAGTGAATGAAAAAAGCACGTATTAAGTGCTTACTATGTGTCAGGAATGCTAAAGCATACACAGAAACATATTATTCTTATCATAGACTTTCCTCTCTCCCATCTGTACTCCACATCGCTACCAAATTGATCTTTGTAAAACACAAATCTGAACTTCTGAGCCATGTGACCAACAAGATGGAGGACCATTTATTTTCTCTAACCCTCATATCTGGTCAAACTTCTCCAAAATGAGAATTATGAGCAAGATGTAAAGCAACTGAGGCTGGCTCGATGTGCTAAGGTACCAAGAATACTCAGGAATGAACTAATAGCAGAAAAAGCTAATCACTAATCCCTAGCATACTCACTCAGCACCCGCTTCCTTTACCATTAGTCCTCACACTGGCCAGGGCCATACAACCTGACCCACAGGTTTGTGCTCTGGGTTCCATCAGCAATTACCTTAATGCTGCTACCACAATCTCAATCACCTAACTATACCCTCACAGATCCTTAATCCATCCTGAGGCAACCAGCAACAGAACTCAACTCTGTCTCCCTCCATTCTACAACAGATGGGATACAGAAAAGCAAGCAGCTTTCTTACCTGAGGCAGTGTTCAGCCAGAGAACTAAGGAACTAAGGCAACTGGGGCAGGGTACCAAAAGTGGAGGGGGTGAATGAGGGCAGCATTCTACTAGGCCTTAAGGGAAAGGGATTGGTCTCTAGGTAAGCCCAGTTCTTTCCCCTAAAAAATCACTTAGGGCAGAAAATAAGGCCAGTGAAAAGGAGGTTGGGCTTTGAGATCCAGTCCTGAGGGGATGTGCCATCAAAGGGGAAAAGATCAGAGCAAATGATAAAGGAATATGAAAATAAAGGAATGAAATTACCAAAGATCTTCAGTTAAAAGTCTAAAGCATAGGTCTAACCATATCACTCTTCTGCTCTAAAAGTTTCAGGGACTCTTTATTGACTCTAAGATAAACTATTAAAAGCCTCTGACACTTAATGGTTTTTTTTACAATTTGGCTCCAGACTACTTTTTTAGGCTTATTTACACTTAATATCTCTCTAGTTCTGGCTAAAATACTGTTCCTTGTACACAATATTCCATCTCTCATGGCCATGCCTGTCTCCTATGCCTGGGATATACTCTCTCCTTACTGCCACCTCACAGAATCCCTAGGTTCCTTCAAAGGCCACCTTAAGTACTGTGTCCTATGTAAAGTCTTTTCAACTTCTAGTGCTTTCTCCCTTCCTCATAATCTTGTATTTAGTTTGTATTTACTTATATGTTTTTACATGTTCTTTCAAACTCTTTTTGAATGTAAACTTTGAAAGCAGAATTTGTTTTTATCTTTGTATCCCTAGGGCCTAGTACAATGCCTGGCATTGTGCTTAATTAATAAATGCTTGTTGATTATTATATAGGAATAATAATTATTATAGCTAGCATTTATAGAGCATACTTTACAAATATTATCTCATTTGATCTTCATAAAACCCCCTGAGAGGTAGGTGCTATTTTTATTTTCATTTTACAGTGAGGAAACTGAGGCACACAGAGATTAAGTAAATTGTCCAGGATCACAGAGCTAGTGTCAGAGACAGGATTTTAATTCAGGTCTCCTTGACTCCAGGTCGAATATTCTTACCCACTATGAAACCTAGATGTCTGGTAAGAATAATGGATAACAGATAAACTATCTGGCCATATATAACACAAGCATCCACAAAATATTAAAATAAATAGTTGTAAAATGTTCTTCTATTAACACATCTCCAGTGTGTTAAGCAGACACTCCATAGAAGATTTACAAAAGAAATGTGCAAAAACTATATAGAATAAAAGGCATAGTGGAGTTGTGATCTAAGCCAGGTAGATTATAATTCAACCTAAATACTAAAGTCCTATTGCTTTGTAAATCTCCTTCACTAAATTGCCCTGTAGTTCATCAATCATTTTCATGCATAGGTAAGATCCTATATAGATAATACAAACATAAAAGAAGCCTCCTTTTCCCTTCATTCCCCATCCCCATTAATGAATATGCAGATCATCCCCAAATCAAATATAAAGCATATCAAAATGCAAAAAGGAAAGTTAACTGAATCTTTTATTCCACTGTAATAACTTAGTGCCATATAAAATATTTACATTAATGTATAGTTTTCATGTCCAAGCTAACAAAAAAAAGTTGTAAAATGTTCTACCCAACAGCCTTCAATGTTTAAACACTGCATAAAGTTGCCAATATAACATTGTGCCTGTAGAATTTAGTTTTCCCCCATTAATTCTTCAGTTTTCTAATAAAATGTACACTGGAAATCTCTAATTATGAAATCAATTTCTCTCTCGTGGAATAGTTTCACCTCAGCAAAGTTCTCACTATAATTAGAATAATAATTTAATATAATAAAGGTCAAATTTAAAATACAAGAAGAAATTCACTATATCTACAGTCACTATAAGCAGGTCCTAAATATTACACATCTGTGTTCATGATTACAAAAGGCAAAATGTTCTGAATTTTAAAACCACTTTTTTCTTTTGAAGACAAATTACATAACATTATTTGATTTACAACATGCAGGAATTATTTGTTTTGTGTGTGTATTGTTAATATGAAAAATGATAAAGGCTGGTATAAATATATATATTAGTATTTTATTTAAAGCCATGTTGATAGATAAAATCATTAGACCACGCGCTTGTAAGCATTCAAAACTGCCGCCTCCATACTGCCTCCTAGCCAAGCCCTACTCGCCAAAGAAGAGACCACTCCCTCCTAACCCGGGAGATTTTAAGCGCTCCCCTGCGTCAAGACGTCGGAAACGGAAACCAGTTGGACCATGTTGGATCACGGGAAATGTAGTTTTTTTTTTTCTTTTTTTTTTTTTTAATTTTTTTTTTTAAACCCTTGTACTTCGGTGTATTGTCTCATAGGTGGAAGATTGGTAAGGGTGGGCAATGGGGGTCAAGTGACTTGCCCAGGGTCACACAGCTGGGAAGTGGCTGAGGCCGGGTTTGAACCTAGGACCTCCTGTCTCTAGGCCTGACTCTCACTCCACTGAGCTACCCAGCTGCCCCCTGGGAAATGTAGTTTTGATACATTTCCCTTGTCCATAGAAATATATACACTTTTAGATGGTTTTTTTTTTCAATTTCCTTTTTACAGTATATTCTAGATGAATATCTACTGATAATCTAGTAGGAAGTCAGCACCATTTTTAGGAAATTCATTAATATGCAAGTAGTAAAAACAAGAATAAAGCAGTGGCTGGGCAAGGGACAGAGAATCAAAGCACAAAAGCCAAATTCAAGCTCCAGGCATTAGAAATATAATTCCAGGACAAAGAGTTGAGATGAACTAAAGCTGCTTCTGAGGATTGACTTCAAGTTATGGCGTGTACCTCAGGTCAGTCCTATGCTCCAAATGGCCTATTTCCAAACACCAACTGAGCTTTCAAAAGAAAGATAAAAGAGAAGAGAAACTAGTTTCAAAATGTTTGCAGCAAAATACATTCTGCCTGCAGTTTGGCCATTTCATATAATCAAGTAATAAATATGATGCTTTGGTACTGAATTAGAAATCTACATTTGGATTGGTACAGAATTTGGATCAAGATAACTTTTTTTTTTTTGGGCTCATTCCATACCTTACACTGGATATTTGACCTAAATTTGGACATGTCAAGGCCCAACTTTAAAACAACTTTTAAAAACTGAATTCAACAGTGAAGGCAGTATGGCACAATTTAAGGAATCACGATTTATTTATTTGTTTGTTTATTTATTTGTTTATTTATAGTTGGCATATACTATATACTTGCTGTGTTACCCTAGGGCAGTGATGGTGAACTTTTTAAAGACCATGTGCCATCCTCCCCCACCCCCCACAGAGACCAAGTGCCTCCTTCCCATGTTCAGGGGCTAGACTTCCAGGCAATTCGAGGTGGGAGACAGCTTTCTGCCACCAGGGGAACCACCTGGCATGAGGGGGCAGCTGCTGGGCCAGAGAAGACTAGTAAGGTTGAGAAGGTAGGGAAAGACAGCTTATTACAACAAGGAGTGCATGTCCTAGAAGAGGGGGATTCAAATGCAGCCCCACACAGGTTCTGCTAGTCTCCCTTGTAGAGATTCAACCTTGGCACCTTTTAGGCTGCTTATATTTGTATAACAATGATACACCTGTGACTGTGACCACAGTGCTGGGAGTGGGTCTGTCTACTGGGCTTCCACTCACCTGGGATTGGGAGTAGGGAATGGAGGGAGTGATTAGCCTTTGGGGGAGTGGGGGTTGGTGGTGGTGTCACCCCACCCAGACTGAAGGCTGTCAAGGAAGTGTCAACGTGGAATCTAGAGACCCCAAATTTTTGGCCTAGTGAGATCTGATGAACCCCAAGTTTTAGGACTAGCTTGTAAATTGGAGACCCCAAAGTTTGTGCTTGTTCCTGGTTCCCTGTTCCCATGAGAATCCACCCTGAAGGGAATCTCTGGCTAGCAGTTGCAGACTGAATAATGGACCCTAGGATAAAACCAAGTGACTCTTTAGCCCAGTAGGCAGCCTGTCAGTCTTGTAAGCTGAAGGTCCTGAGTTCATGTGGTACAATGGGAGAAGCTTCTAAGGCAAAAGAATCACTTAGCTTTTACCCTAGGGTCCATTATTCAGTCTGCAACTGCTAGCCAGAGATTCCCTTCAGAGTGGATTCTCATGGGAACAGGGAACAAGGAACAAGCACAAGCTTTGGGGTCTCCAATTTACAAGCTAGTCCTAAAACTTGGGGTTCATCAGATCTCACTAGGCCAAAAGTTTGGGGTCTCTAGATTCCATTTCAACATAAGGAAGGAACAAAAGTGTAGATCTTTTAGGGGGTGGGAGCAGGCCCAGTGGCAGGAGAGAGGAGGGCCTCCCCCCCCAACCAGCCCCTAGTCCCAGACAGAGGAGGGAGAAAGGAAGGGATGTGGCCTAGGCACTCTGCTCAGGGGAGGGAGGGAGTAAGTACTTCCATTGGGCTGCTGGGCAGAGGGGCAGAGTGGTGTAGTGGAAGGGAGCAGCTCTGCCAGAGTCCCTCTGCTTTTCTAGTAACTAACTCTGCCACAGAGAGGTCTCTTCGTGCCATTTGTTAGCCATCATGGCCCTAAGCTGATCATTTCACTGCTAGGCCAGATGAGGAGTTTAGATCAATGCAAAGGTCCTTTCCAGCTGTTACATACTGTGATGTTTGTGGGTTTTTTTCATAAATCAAATGATTTCAATTTCATTAGTTCAATAAATTAAAAAAGTATGAGGCTGCTTGTGTGTGTGTGTGTGTGTGTGTGTGTCCCTAAGTGTTTATCAATACACACACATATATGCTATCAGTTCCAAGGCAAAGCAATAAGGGCTAAGCAATTGAGATTAAAGAATTTGCTGAGGGTCACACGCTAGGAAGTGTCTGAGGCCACATTTGAACCCAGGACTGGCTCTCTATGCACTAAGCCACCTAGGTGCCCTTCTGAACACTTTTTTTTTTTTTGCTGGCCAGCAAAGAATATTTTTTAAAGGATCATTTTGAGTTGGTTTCTAACTATCTACTTACAATCAATTCATTATCAAAGGTGCAATTACTAAGGCCATTTGATTCTCCTTTCAACTACAGATTACACAATTGTCTAATGAGTTGTCAAGTCTCATACATGACAAAACATGGCACAACACTTTAAAAAAAGAAAATCTCAAGAATTTCCATTGAAGAAGTTTTTCTACATAGAAAGTTCAAGTTTTTCAGTGCCAATCAAATCCATATTTGTATTTTGCTATGAAGCTTTGAACAATAATAATTTATATCTCTATAGAACTTCGGGGATTTCATTTGGGTTGTTTAACCAAACAAGGCAATGGGGTACACTGTTGTGTTATTATCCCCCATTTTACAATAGAAGAAATAAGGCTCAGAAATATTGTACAGAGTAAGAAAGCTGGTAAGTGGCAAAGATGAACCATATCATCAATTCCCTTTTTGACCTAAACTTTCAAAGGACTGTCACAATTTACTTCCCATTTTATACTCATTGTTTCTCCTACATTCTCTACTCTACCCTCCACACAAATTTGACAGATGTTCCTACACCAATAATAATGCCCCTCCCTTTTTTTTCTGTGCCAACTCAGGGACCTTATGGTTCCTAATGCATTTGAAAAAAAATGGCTCTCAAATATGTCTCAAGTTCCAAACTTCTATCTTATCTAGAAATCTATGCCCTGCAAGGAGACATCTAACCTTCATCTAATTTAAATGAGGGGAAGACAGGGCACTTAAAAAAAATATATATAAATATATATATATATATATACACATGACTGTACTCCTAGTTTTAAATATGAATTCTGAAAGAAGCATGACTGCCAAAATTCTCCTTATTAATTTTATATTTAAAAATTAAAAGTACAATAAATTTCATATTGTTAAAAATCTGTAGTTAGGAGACCTTTAGGATATTAAAAAGAAATGGAAGACCCTACCTCTATCACTATATGATGAAAATAATCATTAATTTCCTCTTATTTTTAAGTTCCTTAAAGTCCTTCACAATGTTGATAGTGAAAGTAATAGTAAGTAAATATATTAGTACCCTATAATGTAAAGCTAAAATTTAAGGAAATAGTGCAGTATATAGGGGGGAGGGAAAGTGAGTAGGAAGTCATCACAAAAATAAGCTCAAGATAGTTTCACAGTTTAACTCACATTGATGTATATTTATAAAAGTGCTATTTTAATAGCAAACAATGGTAAACTATAAACAATGTGGTCATCTAAAATTAAGGTAAAGGATCTGTTTCACAGTAGTAAACAGGCTCATACTCAGAAGTCAGCAATTTATGAACTGCTATTACTTGCTCTTTTACCTTGGATAATTAAATTATTCATTTCTCTTTTTGAGAAATAGCTCTAGTTTATCTGGCATGGTTTTATATAAAATGTTCGATAACTGGCTACTTTTAATGGAAACATGTTAAAATGGAAATTTTACTATAAGATCAGCTAGTTTGACTATATCAGGATCTAATCAGTTGAAATACAATATATGCCCAAAAGACAGTGCACATTTTTAAACTGCTAAAGCTTAAAAATGCCCCCAATATTAAAAGCACCCAGAAAGACACTGAGTCTAAGATATGAAATACAGGCTCTCCCAAAACCAAAGTCTTAATGTTGTTTTAAGCCATATAAGCTTTAGCTCTGAGATTCAGACTGTCCCAAAAGTCTAGGGCATAATTACTAAAATGGTACTAAGACTATTGACTGTATCAAGGAACCTCAGATCCAATATTTTCTTTCAGATACTTTTAGAGTAACCTTTTATAGTATAATAACAGAGCAGGAAAATTGACCAAGTACATAAAACCATTTATCCCAAGTATCTTCTCCCAATAAGATACATACTAACAGTAAAATTAATCCAACTCCCCTTTCCAAAGGCTTAAAGAAACTATTACTTGCCCAGAGAATTTGAGGATCTATCTCCAAAGCCAGTTCATATCTTTTAAGACTGTGTTAGATGTTGAGAAGTGGATTCAAAAGGCCAGAAAGGAAGCTTCTTTCCACTTAAACTATGATACCACATTGTTACAAGCTTGTTTAAAAAGCCACTACAAAACAATGTTTCAATACTTGAAGGAAAAGATGTTAACCTTTTAAAATATATATATATGGAGTTGGAGCAAACGGGACGAAAAAGATCTCACTGGATTATATATTTGAAAGAAAGGAACCTCTGCTCTGAGCCTACTATCCAGTTCAACCATTTCATTTTAGAGAACCAGAAGCTGAAACTCAGCAAGATTAAGTGACTTGCCCACAGAGTGTCAGAGGTGGGGCTATGAGCCTGGATCCTCTGATTTCAGTCAGTGTTCTTTTGCACTATACTATGCATTTTGCCCAGAAAGTTGTTTTTTTTTTTTTTTTTTTT
>NC_058130.1:713827250-713845708 GCF_016433145.1 Gracilinanus agilis | reverse complement strand
GGGCGGGGAAGTTGGGGAGGCAGGGACTCCCCAAAGAGGGAGGAAGTTGTGGCAGCGCTTGGGCGGCGACCAAACCAGAGAGGGGGAAGGAGGGAAGGGCATCGGGGGAGGGACCAGCAAAGTGGGGGTGGGCCGGAGACTCGGTCCCAGGGTGGGGGTGGTGGGGAGGGGAGGGGTGGAGGGAAAGATGGAAGGAATATGGGGAAGAGTTCTAAAGTCAATGTCAACTCTGCTTAACTCCGCCAGGTCCTTAAAAAAAAGTGAGCCGGGTCCTTGGGGGGTGGGGTGAGGTGGGGGAAGAGGGGCCAGGAGTGGGGGAGGGATTAGCCCTCCCCAGCCAGCGCCGGCTCGGGCTCCGAAGCCTGGGAAAGGAGAGGGGAGCATGGGTGCGGTGGGGGGTGGGGAGGTCCTCCCGCTTCTCCACGGCGCCCCCCGCTCGGCCCAGCCCCAAAGGGGTGCGTGTGCGAGTGTCGGGCAGGGCGAGAGTGACAGCGAGTGCTGCGGGTGGCGTGTAGAGGGAGCGTGTGCTCGGGGCCCAGCCCGGAGCGAGGAAGGGAAGAGGCCGGACAGGACAAACTTTCCCCCTCCCGGCCGGGGCCGGGGCTCGCTAGCTCGCATCAGTCACCTGCAGCAGCGGCGGGGGCCGCGGCGGCGCTGCCTCTCGCGGGCTCGGCCTGGAGTTCGGGTTGCGGCTCCGGCTGCGGCGGCGGCGACTCCGGCTGCGTGTTGCTCCCCGTTGGTAAGTAACAGTCTCCACGGCTACTGTCTCTATGGCGGCGGCGGCGGCGGCGGCAGCGGCGGCGGCGCGGCCGCTCCCGCTCCTCCTCCTCCTCCCTCCTCCCTCCTCGAGGCTCCTCCTCCCTCCTCTGCCCTCGCGCCTGGAGCCCGAGCCCGAGCCGGAGGGAGCGCGCGTGCGCGCACCCCAACCCAGCCGGAGTCTGTTCGGGCGCTTCCTGCCCTCGGGGAGGGGGAGGAGCGAAGAAAGGGGAGGGAGGAGGGAAGAGTTGTTTGCGGCAGCTGTTACCACGTTCCAATCAACCGTCACCCTCCCCACTCTGAGTATAACGGGCGGGGGACCGGTTGCGCCGTCCCATTGGCTCAGCTGGATGTCAGTCAAAACGCTAGTTCAAGCCCGCGGTCTAGCCAACCGCGGAGAAGGAAGGGGGCGGGGCTTGAGAGTTGGCGCTCGACTCGCAGCTTCCTGGAAAGGGGGTGGGGAGAAGGGAAGAGAAAAGCGGAGCGGAGTGGGGGTGGGGGGCATTGAAATGGGAAAAATGGAAGGGTTGAGGCGGGTAAGGAAGGGGAGGGAAGGGTGAAGAGAAGAGAAGAAATATGAATGAAGAAGAGCAAAGGATGACTGCGGGCTGGCGTCTTGGTCATTCCAGGAGAAGACTATTGAGGAGCTTTCAAAATGGGGGGGGAGGGGAGGTCAGGAGAAAGAGGAATCTTGCTGTGAAGCAAAATAAGAAGTAAAAGTTTCCTAATTCTCCTATATGCTAGCTTCCAAAAGATCTTAGTGTGTGTATATATATGATTGAATTATTAATTAAAACTTCAAAGTTCTATGATTTTCATGTAAATATATACATACATGCGTAAATATATACATGTATTTAACTTTGTATTTATATTATCTATAATGTTATATTCTATAGATAAGATTGTATAATATTTGTGTTGTATCCAAGGCGTTCCAAAAATTTAAGCTATTAAAATTTACTTCACTAAAACTTTTGGATTATCCTCCAAATGTGTATGGAGTTAGTTATGTCAGCTCTTAACAGGTCACTTTTAACTCTTAAAAATCTTCCAATTATATGCATATACACATGTCATCTATGGATTTGTGAGACAGGCATGTTTATCATCCACTGATACTATGTGTCATTCTTCAGTGAATAAACTGCAGTTTACATATCAGTATCCTGTGTTGACTTAATTGAGCTAATGAGGACCCTGAAAATTCTCACAACTAGATGGTATATAGATATGTATATAGATATGTGAACATATCAAAATATGTGTGTATGTACATGTTACAACAATATGCATGCTATATGTACCTACCGGTAAATGTATAGATAATATGAATGTATTTGGAGATCTATGTGTGTTTACATAATGTTAGGAATAGAGCTGTTAGGAGTGCAAACAAGAAGTTTTCACTGGTTTTGAGGAATTTCTTTTCTAATGAGGTGGGCAACAGGTACAAATGTATATGCAAGATCAAGGCACCAATAGCAAAGCTTAATAAGCATTTATCTAAAAGACTGCTGTGTGTTAGACACCATAAAAAGTCCAAAGTGAAAGTCTGTTCTCAAGAAGCTTACATTCTAACAGGAGAGACAATATTTATTGGATAAATATGATATATCAAATACACATAAAAGGTGATTTTGAGAGAAAACTAACAAATAAAGGGATCAAGGAAAACACATAGAAGATAACTAAGCTTTGAAGAAAATGAGGGAATTTTATGACAAAGGTGAGGAAAATAAAATATTCTAAACGTGTGTCGGCCTGTGCAAAGGCTAACATGTGCTGAGGAATAGCAGAAGGGCAGTTTAGTTGGTTTGTGAAGTACATTAATGGGAGAAATATATAACAAACTTGGAAAGGTAATTTGGGGTTCTTTCAATTAGGTAAAGCAGATATTTTAATATCTCTTTTACAGAGGGAATGAATGAATAACGTGAGTAATACTACTCAAAGCAAGTCAGAAAATATACTTTAACAAAACTACTGCCGTTTTCCTTCTCTGCTTCTTGATTGGTTAATAGTCCCTAGTCAACAGACTTCAGGACAGTTTCATCTTCTGTGTACTTGGAGATGCACCAGGAACCAGTACTCATTCTCCCTTTTTGCCTAAGGGGGAGTTTTAAAGCTAATTTGTTGAGTAGTTTAATTTTATTTCCAGGCAAGGGAAATTAGTCTATTTTAGAAGTATTTTTATTTAGCTTCAGACCCTGTGCATATTTGCCAATTGTCTTATTTGACTATGGGCCTATTGGTTAATGGTATTTGGTGCTGTAGAATGACTTAAGGGTTTTTTGATTAAACCTTTTCTTCAGAGATCTATAATATTGACTCATTACACCCTACTATAATTTAGTAGATAACCTGCTAGAAATGTTGAATCCAGAAGATTCATCTACTTGTGATCAACCTGGTGAAAGGAGTTCATCGTATTTAGATCTGGAAGGGACCTTAGAGATCATCTAGCATAATGCCTAAATTTTGCAGATGAAAACTAGGCTAGAGAGAATAATTGACTTGCTCAGGGTCACAGTGGTAATAAGGAGCAAAACTGTGAGAGCTCTAAATTCAGTGTTCCTTCCTCACCAAACCACTTCATGGTGAATCTCTAAATTTATCTAAGCTAGTTCTCAGATCACAAACATATATATGTCTGTTACCAAGAATATACATCAAAGCTTTTTCAGTTGGATAAGACCTGCTGGGATCTGTCCACAGTCCATAGCCTTTGAGAACTCAGGATCATTGAAATAGGACTTTAGGGGAGGATTACAAATTTAAAGAATATTCATTTTTACTCTATCAAAGGCCTACATACTATAGAACTGACCCTGGACTGGAAAAAGTGCTCAATACCACATCCCACCCCTACTCCCCTTCTTCCACAGCCTCAAACACTCACAATGCAAAAATCGACCCCATAGTAATAGTTTGCTGTGTAGGGTCAGAGAACTGAGGAACAGAGGGAGTAGGACAAAACGTGAAAAGAGAACACAGGGAATATGGGGTCTGTGTGGCAATAAAACTGAGGGAAAAGTACACAGCATCCAGCTGAGGTTGGTTCTGTCTACCCATTTAGGGGCAAAGAACTAAGCTGGTATGCCACGAATTGCCTAGAGTAGAAGGAAGCTAAGATGCTTTGAGATTCAGCCCCAAAGGAAACCACCATCATAGGTTATGGAGTCAGAGTCAGAAAGTGAATAGGAGAAGTACAATAGAAAGAGTAGGGGGTAGCAAAGAAAAATTGCCAAAAATCTCAGAAAGAAGGAAGTGACCTTGGGTTCTTGGAGGCTATTCGAGTGAAGCACAAGCTCTGACAGGTTCGACCATGTTGTAAAGACTTTGAGAAGAGTCCTAGCAACAGACTATGTTTGTTTTCCAAGATCCAGCCTGGCTAAATATGGAAATGCTCATCACCAAACTAGTTGGTGGTAAATTCCTTGACTGCAGTAATTCATGAAACAAGAGAAACATAAAAGTAACCTTCAGTTTTGAAGAAGTATGGGGTCTTCTGCAGAGACCATGTTAGAGTGGTAGAAAAGGCAGCAGAGGAAGCAAAGAATTACACAGGTTTTAGACCATACATATATTTTAACTTATTCATTGGTACTCTAAATGTAATAACTTTGTCACATAACCAACTAAAGAATGTCTCCTTGGAAGAAATGAATCATATTCATCTTCATATTCTTACTCTAAATGAAACTAGAAGACAAAAGGAAATTTTAGCTAAATGGAAGGTTGGATTACACAGGTTCTCCTTGGATAATGGTAAATAAAGGAGTTTGGCTGAGTTGGTTTTATCATACCTAATGAGGGAACAAGAAATATTATTTCACAGCATATTTGGTCTAAGAATAAAAGCTGAGGGTTATGCAAAGGGCAATAGGAAGGTATGTGGATGGCATAAATAGGCTGCAACATAATACCCAAAAAAGAATTGGGCAGGGGAAGTAGTATAAAAAAATATCAGACTTGTGACCAGAAAAAGAGATAGGCTGCTCCTACAGTGAGAGTGAAAGACAACAAAGAGATTCCACTAGTATCTATGCAGCATTATGATATTTGGAAGGTCCTATGGTGAGTAAAAGATGAAATGAGTAAGGAAACAAAGGTTCAAGCTTCCAGGCATTTCAGTTTGTTAAGCAATGTATACCAATGCCATCTGGGTATCCTTTGAGTGAATATTAGCCCATATGGTATCAAAATATTTAGTTTCTGCTCCAATCCATGCCATAATTCTCTATTACTACACACTCTCAAGAAAACAAAAATATAGTTACTTTAAGGTTTACACAATGCTTTCCTCACAACTGAAGAAAGACAAACAGACATTATTATTTCTATTTTACAGATGAGAAAGTTGATGCTTTCCTATGTGAAATGACTTGCCCAGTGCTTTTTCCATTATTCCACAGCAGTCAAATTTTTTTTAAAACCTCATTTTGAGGCAAATGTATTAAAAATAAAAACGCCAGAAACTTTTTTCTAGATAATTTTTTTGTTTATTCTACATGAGGCAAACATCAATTAACATAAGCATTACCATACTCACAAAAACAGAAAAAGAAGCATGTACATCAAAATCAACTTGTCCTTAAAAAAAAAAGTTAATTCAATGTTAGTTTTAAATTTAAAATTTAAAAAATTAGTTAAAAATTTTTTTAAATTATCTGTTTCCCTTTAAGTGACTTCCTATTCTCTGTTTTAGAATGCTTCTATCTTCTTTCTACTTTTCTTTGTTTTGATATCATTAATCATCTTCTTCCCTCCCCTCAAAGATCTTACACCCAGATTTTTTTTATTTAAACAAAACAAATCTATATATTGACCATATTTGAAAATGTAAATGTCAATCTACATCTCACATCTATCAGTCAGTCAACACATATTTAGTAAGCATTTACTATGTATCAGGGATACAAAGTGTTAGAATAAAAAAAAAAAAAAAAAAAAGCAAAACCAGTTCCTGACCAAGATACATATACATAGGGGAAGCTAGATAGCACAGTGGATAGAGTGCACCATACCTGGAGTCGGGAGGACCTGGGTTCAAATTTGAGCTCATATGCTTCCTGGCTGTGTAACCCTGTGCAGCTTTAGAATTGCTATTGATTCTAAAGATATGGGGGCAGCTAGGTGACTCAGTGGATTGAGAGCCAGGCCTATAGATGGAAAGCCCTAGGTTCAAATGTGACCTCAGACACTTCCTAGCTGTGTGACCCTGGGCAAGTCACTCAACCCCCATTGCCTAGCCCTTACTACTCTTCTGCCTTGGAACCAATAGATGGTATTGGTTCTAAGATGGAAGGTAAGGGTTTTTGTTTTTTTTTTAAAGAATTTTTATTGATTCTAAGATAGGGGTAAGGTGTGTGTGTGTGTGTGTAGATACACACACAGAATAAAGAGAAGGTAATTTTACAGGGGAAAATTTTAGCAACCAGAAAGAATACAGGCTGGGTCTTTTCTTTTAAACTTTTGTCTTCTGTCAGTATTAATTTTAAAATAGTAAAGCAGAAAAGGCTAGGCAGTTGGGGGTAAGTGATTTGCCATGGGTCACACAGCTGGGAAGTGTCTTAAGCCAGATTTGAAACCAGGTCTTCCTGACTTCAGGCCTGGTGCTCTATCCATGATACTACGTAGCTGCCCCTTGAGCTGGATCTTCAGGGAAGCCTGGGAAACTTAAGAGGTAGAGTTGAGAGACAGAGCATTCCAGACATTGGGGATTGCTTCCTGCAAAAGGCATGGAATTGGGAGTAGAGTGACCCATTGAAAGAATTGCAAGTCAGCCAATATAGCTGGATCATAGAGTTCAAGGAAGGGTGTGAAGTATAAGAAGACTGGAAAGGTAGGAAGGGGCCAAATTATGAAGAACTTAAAATACCAGAGATTATATTTAATTCTAGAGGGAGCCAGCAGAGCTCAATGTGGAGAGAGAGATGAATTGATCAGACCTGTGCTTTAGAAAAATACCTTGACAGTTGAATAGAGGATTTGGAGACAGAGACCAACCAAAGGTTATGACAATATTCTTGATTTGGGGGAGCAAAATTAAGGTTTTGTCCGAAGAATTGATAGCTGAGACTGACTCCATGCTAAGGGAACAAGCTTTATTATAAGAGAATATAGTAATAGAGTAGCTAGTAAAAAAAGAAGCAAGGAAGGGAGGTAAGGAGGTAAAGAGGGTGGGTAAAGGATTTTCAAGAATTCTTTTTATTTTGATTAATTATTAAAGAAGGGGTCATTTGTTTGGGTAGTTATTGCCCTATCATTTCCAGGGAATTGATATCACTTTACCCATGGTCTGCATGATTTTATCCATGATTCACTCCCTGCTGAGAGGAACAAACCACAATTTAGAGATGTTAATGATATATTAAATGCCCTAGCACAATTTTTCAGTCAAATTTTGTTCTTTTCTGCACAGACCCTAAGGAAGGCACTGTTTGTGGAAATTGAGCATTGCTTGAACCTAGTCCTATGTGACTGGAAATCTGAACCCTCTTAACCAAGAATTTAGGTTATATAAAGTAAGGAGTTTTCTCATAAGTGTAAATTTATGTGTCTTATATGAAAAGTGGTCCCATACTAATCGACTAGTTATTGTTTCCATATATATTTAAATAAACCATTATCTTTCATCCTAGAATCAATACTGTGAATTGGTTCCATGACAGAAGAGTAGTAAGCTCTAGGCAATGGGGATTAAGTGACTTGTCCAGGGTCACGCAACTGGGAAGTATCTGAGGCCAGATTTGAACCTAGGACCTCCTGTCTCTAGGCCTGGCTCTCAATCCGCTGAGCTACCCAGCTGCCACCCTTTGTTGGCACTGGGGGTGGGACTTTTTTACATTGCCCCTATGTGGTTCCAGGTCACAGTTCCAGGGTAAGGTGGAGCACTATCAGAAATGAGACCATGGACACAGTTCCAGGGCTAAAAAGAGTGCTTATGGTCCCTCACTGACTAGAGGGCCCAGGAGAACAGAGACCACACTTCTCCTTAGATCAGATAGTTGAAAGAACTAAAAACAGATCCCTAGAATTAACTCTGAAAATAGCAGCATGAAAAACTTGAAACTTGAGACAGTGCCTACTCTACCCCAGGAACAGGACCTAATTTTAATATAAAGTCAAAAGTTAAGAAATAGGCTGAGAAAATGAGCAAACAACAACAAAAAGAAGAACCTGAGCATAAAGTTTCAATGGTGACAGGGAAGATCAAAACACAAACTTAACAAAAGACAAGACAACTATGTACAAAGACTCAAGGAAAATGTGAACAAGTCTCAGCCCTGCCATTTCTCCCCTCCTCCAAAAATGAATTCCTGAAAGAGCTCGAAAAGAATTTTAAAAATCAAGTAAGAGAAGCAGAGAGAAAATTGGGAAGGAAATGACAATGATGTAGAGAAAATCATGAAAAAAGAATCAATGGCTTGGTAAAGGAAGGAGAAAAAATGAAAAAATGTAGACAAAAATTCACTGAAGAAAACAACTTCTTAAAAGTGGACTTGGCCAAATGGAAAAGGAGGCATTAAAAAATCACTGAAGAAAACTCCATAAAAAAAGAACATGAAATATGTAACTAGGGAAAAGGAGGTATAAAAGCTCAGTACGGAAAATAATTTCTTTTTTTTTCTTGTTTTCTTTTTATTTTGAATATTTTCCCCTAGTTACATATTTCATGTTCTTTCCCTCTCCCCCAAACCCCCTGTGCCCCCTTAGTCAATGTGCAATTTCACTGGGTTTTACATGTATCATTGATCAAGACCTAATTCCATATTATTGATAGTTGGACTAGAGTTATTGTTTAGTGTCTACATCCCCAATAATATCCCCATCAGCCCATGTGTTCAAGCAGTTTTTTTTCTTCTGTGTTTCTCCTCCCATAGTTCTTCCTCTGAATGTGGCTAGTTTTCTTTCTCATAAGTCCCTTGACCTTGCTCTGGATCCTTGCATTGCTGCTAGTAGAGAAGTCCATTATATTTGATTGTACCACAGTTTATCAGTCTCTGTGTACAATGTTCTCCTGGATCTGCTCCTTTCACTCTGCATCAGTTCCTGGAGGTCATTCCAGTTCACATGGAATTCCTCCAGTTCTTTATTCCTTTGAGCACAATAGTATTCCATCACCAACAGATACCACAATTTGTTCAACCATTCCCCAATCGAAGGACATTCTCTCATTTTCCAATTTTTCGCCACCACAAAGAGCATGGCTATAAATATTTTTGTACAAGTCTTTTTCCTTATTATCTCTTTGGGGTATAATCCAAGCAGTGCTATGGCTGGATCACAAGGCAGACAGTCTTTTAAAGCCCTTTGAGCATAGTTCCAAATTGCCATCCAGAATTGTTGGATCAGTTCACAATTCCACCAGCAATGCATTAATGTCCCAATTTTGCCACATCCCCTCCAACATTCATTACTCTCCCTTGTTGTCATTTTAGCCAATCTGCTAGGTGCAAGGTGATACCTCAGAGTTGTTTTGATTCGCATTTCTCTAATTATTAGAGATTTAGAATACTTTCTCATGTGCTTATTGATAGTTTTGATTTCTTTATCTGAGAATTGCCTATTCATGTCCCTTGCCCATTTATCGATTGGGAGATGGCTTGATTTTTTGTACAATTGATTTAGCTCCTTGTATATTTGGGTAATTAGACCTTTATCTGAGTTTTTTGTTATAAAGATTTTTTCCCAGTTTGTTGTTTCCCTTCTAATTTTGGTAGCATTGGTTTTATCTGTACAAAAACTTTTTAGTTTAATGTAGTAAAAATTGTTTATTTTACATTTTGTGATTTTTTTCTAACTCTTGCTTGGTTTTAAAATCTTTCCCTTCCCATAGATCTGACAAGTATACTATTCTGTACTCACCCAATTTACCTATAGTTTCCTTCTTTATAGTCAAGTCATTCACCCATTGAGTTTATCTTAGTATAGGGTGTGAGATGTTGATCTAGGCCCAATCTCTCCCATATTGTTTTCCAATTTTCCCAGCAGTTTTTGTCCAGAAAATAATTTCTTAAAAATTCGAATTGGGCAAATGGAAAAATGACTTCATGAGACATCAAGAAACAATTAAAACATTTTTAAATGAAAAATTCAAGAAAAATATGAACTATCTCATTGGAAAAACACCTGACATGGAAAATAGTTCAAGAAGAGATAATTTAAGAGTTATTGGACTACCTGAATGAAAGTTATGATCAAAAAAGAGCCTAGATATCTTCTTTCAAGAAATTATCAATGAAAACTGCCTTTATATCCTAGAACCAAAGGATTAAAAAGAAATGACAAGAATCCAGCAATCAACTCCTAAATGAAATCCCAAAAGGAAAATTCTCAGGAATATGATAGCCAAATTCCAGAGTTCCCAAGTCAAGGATAAAATATTGTAAGCAGCCAGAATGAAACAATTCAAATATCACACAACCATAGTCAATATGGAACAAGATTTAGCAACTTGTATATTAAAAGATTGGAGAGCTTGGAGTATGATATTATAGAGTACAAAGATGGTGAGACTTCAACCAAGAATTACCTACCTAGCAAAACTCCTATGATCTCTCAGGAAAAGAAGAACCTACAAAAGAATAGATAAGGATTGAGAGAGGGGAAAGAAAGGGGAAAATGTTTTATTTAGTGATAAGAGAGAACACTACTGCTAAAGATTATTTTATAGTAAGAGAGATATTCTAAAAAGGGAGAGGCAGACCTTTCAATGGGTATAATCTAGGCATTGGGTGTTTAGAACCTTCATTTTGCCTCAAGAGAAAGGGAATTAGAATTTCTGGAACAACCGATAACCAGAAAAGTGGGAGACCATAGACGACCCAGAGAGATTTCGTAACAAATGGAGAGAAAAATGTCCACGGAGAGGGCAAAGGTCAGTAATTTACTACACAACTGGAATATAGGAAAATTCCTACCATGGGGCTATATCTTTTCTATCAGCAGCAGGAATTTGTATTTTTAAGAATGAAGAACAATCCAAATGGGAGGGTGAGGCAGGAAAAGAGAGGTAAGGGCAAGATTTACAAGGCAGTAACAGAAACTGTTTAGAAGAGAGAAAGAAGAAAAACAAAACCTCTGTTACAAACATGTATTGTCTAGCAAAACAAATTTCTGCATTAGCCATATTTTTAAAATGTGCCTCAATCTGCACATCTCTATCAGGAGGTGACTAACACATTTCATTATGCATCTTCTAGAATTGTAGTTATTGTACTAATTAGAGTTCTTAAGTCTTATGAAGTTATTTGTCTTTATAATATTGTCTTTATTGTATAAATTGTTCTCCTGTTCATATGTATGTACGTACTTCATTCTGCATTCAGTTCAAACAAATTTTCCCGTCTTTCTATGAAACCATCACTTCTTGTAGTACAATACTATTCCATCACATTTCACATGTAAAAACTTGTTTAGCTTTCATGATTGATTTTTGATTTGATTAGGATACATCATAGATTCTCTTTATTTTGTTAATCCCCTTTCCTCTTTTATGTTTAGTTATATTTAGTTTATATTTAGTTCCCCCCCAAAAAAACACTGATTCACCTCTAGCAGGTTGCTGTGAGATTTAGTACATGATGTCTCAGATCTATTTCTCCATCTTCACTATTATTTGATTTCTTCCTTCACCTTTGTCTCCTTGTATACTTTCAGAAAGAAATCTCTTAATTATCTCTGTGCTGTTATTTTGTACTTTTCTTTATTCTTCATTGTTCCATTTGTTTTTCTTAGATCTATGTTGTGTGTGGTGTTTAAAAGCAAATAATTTGTTATGATCTAGTTTTATTTCTAGAAATATTTCTAATACTTTTGAGAATCTTAACACTTATTTTTTCCAGATGTTTTCTAGCTCCATAAAGGAATCCTTTGGTAATTTGATTCATATAACATTAAATAAGTAAATTAATTAAGGAAGTATAATCCTTCTTTCTATATTGACTTAGGCTACCCATAAGCAATCAATATTTTTCTACTTAATTAGATCTATTTTTATTTGTGTACTATATATTTTATAATTGTGTTTATATAAGTTCCTGTGTGTTTCTTGGCAGGTATTTTATTCTGTCTGTAGTTATCTTAAATGGAATTTATTTCTGTCTTTTTCTGTTGAATTTTACTGGTATTATATAAAAATGCTGATGATTTTTATGTACATTTATTTTCTGTATCACAATTTTGCTAAAGTTGTTAATTATTTTGTATAAATGGAGATTTTGAACCTTGGACTGCATCCCCCTTAAGTCCCTTAGAATTTCCCAAAATTCCCTTTAATGTCTCCTGTACCTTCATGTTTGCATGGTCACATTATCGTTTTATGGTTGGCTGTAAGTCCTCCCTCTTCCTCTTTTTGCTCTTGGGAGTGGGCCAGTTAGTAACCTTTTAGTTAGCTTTTTATGTTAGTTTATTATTAATACAAATTTATGAATATAATATTTAGTATTTTGAATATTAATTTTAATCACCACATTATGGCTTACCACAACAGGATAGATTTCTCAAGTATTTTTAAGAGAAATTTGCAGTTAACCTAGTAAGTTTTTTTCCTCTGGCCACGCTCTCCCACCTGCTTTCCACCTGCCCAGTTGTCTGTCTCCTGCTGCAACTGCTGCTTTGTGTCCATCCCCTTGAGCTAGCATTCCACACTGCTCCTGGTGCACAACCTGCAGCCTGCCAATCCTAGCCGCTTTTTTCCAGTGGAGAGGTGAGAACTCCACTTCCCTCCCCAACCCCATGTGGGTTTTCCAGCCTGCACTAGCCATTTTTTATCTCAAGTCTTAAACTGACTCTGGGATCCTGGCTGAGAGAGAGTTGTACCTTAGGATTTTTTCACAAAAAAAGGGGACTCCTCTGCTGTCTTTTTTTTTTTTTTTTTTTTTTTTTTTGAGGGCAGGGAAAGCCTAAAACTCAATACATTTAAAGTGAAAGTTTGGAAATAAGCCAGTTTTTCCCTTCTCTCACCTAATTCAAAACACCTGGGGCATCCAGTTATTCATATGCAAATACCCTATTGTTCTCCTGAAAAGGTTTTTTTCTCTCTTTGCCTTCAAGTAATTGTCTTTTGTTTTCCCATAGGCTACTTTTATTTAAAGAGTAAACAACTTGTTGCAAAGCCTGGCTTGGTTTCTCCTTATCTCAAACAGCTCTAGTTCTGGGAGAGCATTACAGAACTTGGGAAACTTAATGTTTTGGAGTGTCTTTTGTTACTTCTGATTCTGGGGGTTTTTGTGCTGATTGAATTCCTCATAGTTGAGAGCTTGACTAATCTTAAGATTTAGGGGTGAAATTCATCTCCTCACACCCTTTTGGCGTTTTGGTATTGTTATGAGGGAATTAGGAAGAGTTAAGTAATAGGCATAAATTAGCTGGCATAGCTGTTAAGGAAAGTGTTGAAGGTTCTAAGCTTGGAACAGTGAGGGAGAAAGAGATTTTTCTGAGAGACTCTCTGGATGAAGCTGATGGCAATTAGGTGCTCACTTAGCTGCTGGAAGTAAAGAGCCCAAAAAAAGTAATTGTCTCCTGCCAAAACCATCTACACTGTGGGAAAGGTCAGGTTGAGCAGACAACCTAGTTCTGGTTGGTGGACATATCAGACTAGTTCAGCTCCCTGACTTTACCTCTCTGTGGACTTATTTACTGTGGTTCCTGGAAAGCTGTGATCATCGCTGGAGCTGAAGAGGACCCTGCAGTGAGACTTTCAGCCTCCCTCTGACCTAACAGGTTGGTCCAGGTAGCTTAAGCTAGAGTCAGTGTAGTGTTTGTCCAACCTTCCAGCCCCTTGAACTTATCCCTAGACAAGTAGATTTAGTGTGACCTTTCCCTTACTTCCCAACCCTTAAGACTCATTATTAAACCGTTTACTTTACTTTCTGTGTCTTCCTCAACCCCTAAGAAAGGACCCACAGAGAGATAACCTTGAGTGGTGACCAGTAACTGTTTTTACCAACTAGTATGTTTTACTCATTTCTCACATCCCTTGTGTAGGTTCCCAGTTTACCTTGTATATCCTAACACTTGTGGGTTTGTGGGTGTGGACCTGTTTATGTTTGGCATCCTTGGATTTCATTGTCAGGAGTCAGTTACTGTTCTTTCAGTATAGCCATTATGAGTGTAGTCCTATACTCAGTGCAGAATTCTTCCTCACTATGACGAAATTCAGAATTCTGACAAATATGCAAATAGATGATAAATACTAGGGAGGGGAATGAATCTTAAAGATATATGGGAGTTCATTGCTTGCTAACTATTTTGAATTTTATCTCCCCTCCATAATAGTGAACAAGTGTATTTGAATTGGAATTGGTAAAAAAGTTTTTGGCTGTCTTGTGTAAAGTTGAAAAGACCTTGTACCCCTTTTAAAACTACATTACCCAAGGGGCAGCTGGGTAGCTCAGTGGATTGAGAGCCAGGCCTAGAGACGGGAGGTCCTAGGTTCAAATCCGGCCTAAGACACTTCCCAGCTGTGTGATCCTGGGCAAGTCACTTGACCCCCATTGCCTACCCTTACCACTCTTCCACCTATAAGTCAATACACAGAAGTTAAGGGTTTAAAATAAAAAAAAAAACTACATTACCCAAACTCCCTTTCACCATGCCTATAATTCCTTAAGCCTTTTCCTATTGGTTGTGGGTTTCGCAGGCTGGTTTGGATATGGTTGTTGTGGGCATGGTGACGGGGCTTTTTGTAGAGGAGGCAGCATGGTTAAGGGTGAGTTAAGACTCTTTCCCTGTGCTTTAAATAAAATCCTTATAAATATCATACTGTGGAGGCATTGAATATTAATTTTAAAACCCACAGTTGGCAACCACGAAGGGATTTGTACCTTTGCTTTTATTATTGTATTTGTTGATTTCTTTAAGGTTTAACATTTTTTAAGTTTATCTGTATTAATCTAATATCTATTCTGTTATATGATTCTTTATCTGTACCATTTCCCTATGATTTTACTGAACAACATGTCATTGTAAAAAAGCCCATAAGTCTTATGTATCCTGAATTTGTCATCTCAACTATCGAGGTCACATGTTGCTTATACCCTCTTTTCTTTTATTTTCCTTTGTTAATTGTCACATATGATGATGGATGGAATCCATCAAAACTGGTTGCAATTATATACAACCTTGGAGAATATAATGACTTAAGAATTTAAATTGTAATTTTATAAGGGGTCCTTAGAAATGACTTTAGATACCATCTGAAAGGATGATAGGTTATATATATATATAATAAAGAATGTTGTATTAACAGGTAGAGAACCAAATAGAAGTTCCTACCAAAGATTTTTATATATAAAACAGGGAGCCAAAAAGAGCTCCTGCATGCATGATATTTTAACTGTTTAGATTAATTTAATTCCACCAGAACAATCTAAATTCTTGGTAATGTTTTAGACCCTGAAAAAGATTTTCATAGGCAGTTGCCAAGGTTGAAAGATTTGCTACATCTGTATAATTTGTGACAAGTATCCTTCTGTTCATAGGTTTTTAAATATCACACAGAAAATGGCTATATATAAACTCATGTGAATCCTATATAATAATGAGTTCATTTGCTATTGTCAATAACTGAGCTATTGTGAATTTTGGGAATTTGGTACTTAATTTGAATGTGCATTATCTACTGTTTTGTTTTTATAAATCTGCTATTTTTTAAAAATCATTTGCATTCACAGTGGATCATGGTCAAGTTTAAAAAGGAAATGAATCTCATTTTTTCATAAGGAACCTTTGTATTCTACCTCTTCTTGGCTGACACAGTATGTCACTGATTCTAAGCTATATATTTTTATTTAAAAACATTTTTATTAATTTTTTCCTTGTATTTTCAATATAGTATTTGAGTACTTTGAAGTACATATAAACAATATTCACCTTTTTTTATTTTGCACTAATATTAACTTAAAATACATTTGTTCTAATGTTAATGCATACCCAAAAAGCTTGAAACTATAGGATAATCATTCAAATCATTAAATATTTATTAATTTAATTTGTCATTAATTATTAATTATTATAATATATCATTAAAATATTAATTTATTAAATTAATGGATATTAATATACTTATTTAAATATTATGGGACTTTATTTAATGATTCTATCTGATTCCAGAAGAAATAATTTTAAAAGAGCCATTGTACAGTGCTAAAGAAGGACAAAACTATCTGCAAAGTGCCAATAGAGTACAAAGTCAAAGAGATCAACCAACCCCAGTGGGATTGATGTAATTTTGAGCCAAGAAAAGAGGACTTGAACTTATTTGGGGTTCCAGGTTGTGGCACTTAACATTTGTTAAGATGCAGGATTTCCTCCGAACCACATTCTAACAAGCACCTCTTTGGCTGCCATTCTGGTTTCTATAATCTAGTCGCTTTTCTGTCTTTCATAGTGTGGCAAACTTTCTGTAGTCTTCACTACTGATTGGGAAAGTGCACAATTGCTTAAATCATTTTAATTGGGTTCTGATTCAAAGACCTGTTATAGTTTTGTTTTCCCTTTATTTATATTTTTTAGACATAAGGCTTTAATATTTTATATTTTATCCACAAGTTATTTTTTCTCTTTTTTATTTGAATTTTTTTCTCTTTTTTATTTTTTTTTTGCAATTGATTCATATATCTTAAAACTCATCCATGCATCCCTGAGTGAACCCTGTGTTATTAACCTCTTCAGGAGGGACTATGTTATTGTTGTGAACTTTGATTTGAATCTAAGCAATTTTAGGATAAGAAACTTGCTACCTTCCAAAATTGAGAGGATTGAATTGGTTTGGAAAAGGTGCCATGAAGATGCCTGCAGAGACCATACACTGCATCAAGAAATTCTAGAATTGAACTTTGGGATGTGAATTTAAACAATCAGGGGTTGAAGGCATTTGTTTTGAATGTATACTTTTATGCCAAAGGGGACTGCCCCCAAATAGGCTTTTTGTTAATGTTGCAATCATTGATTTTGTTTTTTTCCTTTTATTCACAAATTATTACAATTTATAAGTTGATTATGTTTTTATGATCCATTGGGAAGACTGGTCTCCCAAAGGATCACAGTGGGGTATGTAGAAATGGAGATGTTTGAACTTTGGACTACATCCCCCATAAGCCCTTTAGTATTTCCTAAAATTCTCTTTAATTTCTTCTGTGCCTTCAAGTTTGCATAGTCACATTATTATTTTATGGTTGGCTATCACTCCTACCTCTTCCTCTTTTTGCTCTTGGGAATGGGCTGGTTAGTAACCTTTTAGTTAGCTTTTTATGTTAGTTTATTATTAATAAAATTTTATAAATACAATATTTAGTATTTTTAATATTAATTTAAATCTCCACAATTTTCATTAATTTTTAAACTGCCTCTTTAGGATTCTATATGCAAAAGTAATCATTTGTCTTGTCTTTCTCTAGGCTCATTCCTTCAATTTCTTTTTCTCATCTATTGCTCTAGATAGAATTTCTAGAACTATATTAAATAGTAATAGTGATAGTGGACATCCTTGCTTTGTCCCTCTTAGTATTGGAAAGGTCATTAGCTTATCTCCATTACAGAAAATGCTGGCTCTGGATTTTAGATAGAAACTACTCAGATTAAAGAAAGATCTACTCTTACGGTGTCTAGTTTGATTTTTTTAAACAGGAATAAGTATTGTATCTTGTCAAAAGTGTTTATTCTGCTTGTTATAATTAGATAATTTTTGTTATTCTTGTTATCAATATGGACAATTATGTTTATAATTTTCATAACATTAAAACAGCTCTGCATTCTTGGTATAAATCCACATTGCTCATAATATATAATCTTTGTGATATGTTGCTATAGTTTTCTTGTTAATATTTTGTTGAAAATTTTACACCAATATTTATTAGTGTATAGTTTTCTTTCTCTGACTACCTTTAGTTTAATTCACCAAACCATATTACATTGCAAGAAAACTGAAGGAACTAAGGGAATTGGGGCAAAAAATGGTTAATTGTGGTAACTGAGTAAGTGTGGTTTTAGAATTGATATTAAATATTGGTTCCAAGGCAGAATTGCAGTAAGAGTTAGCCAATTAGGGTTAAGTGACTTGCCCAGATTTCTGAGGCTGCATTTGAACCCAGGACCTTCCATCTCCCAGTCTGGCTCTAGAGCCACCTAGCCGCCCCTGTTTCCTTGACTGTTTACAGATACTTGGGGAGTAGTAGGATATCTCTTTTCCTGAATTCAGGAAATTCTACTTGTTTATTCTCACCCTACCAACTTGAGAAGACCTTAATCTTTCATCCAATTAGAAATTGTTTCCTTTTAATGAACTGGTCTTATTTGAATAATTATTTTTAATGTATAAATGTTTATCTCCCCCTGTATTCAGGGTTAAACTGAGCAAGGGACTTGGTCCCAATTTGTTAGGCAATTAACATGCATTCCTTAATAAACAAATATACCAGAAGAGCCACCTTTTTTCCTGTTATTTCATCTTTTGCTCATTACAATATCATAATAGGAATTTGATAGAACTGCTTCTTTTCCTGTTTTTTCAAGTAGTTTATGTAGCATTGGAATTAATTGTTCCTTGAATGTTTGGTAGCATTCACTTATAAATCCACCTTGTCCTTTTTTTGGGAGGGGGAATTAATTTATAACTTGTCAAACTTATTTTTTCTAAGATTGGGTTATGTTAGTCCTCTATTTGTGTCATCTTAATCTGAGTATTTTATATA
>NC_058130.1:713679733-713822870 GCF_016433145.1 Gracilinanus agilis | reverse complement strand
CAGGAGGCTAAGACCACAAAGAATCTCACCAGAACTCACACTGAAGGGAGTGTCCCACCAATGCCAACAAGTAGAAAGGGTTTCCTCACCAAAGAGCCAAGGAAGGAATCATTCCACTCAACACTGCAAGCTGATGCAGGATCTAGGAAAAGAGTCACCTCCTCTAGTCCAGCTCCCCAACACAGGGAGCCTCACTGAATCCTCAAGCTGGCCTTTTAAAAGCAGTTTTTTCAACATCACTTTCTGTAGCTCTCCTACTTTACGGGAACCAACTGCAGTCTTTCAATTTGCCTAGCATTGCTCAGGGGGTGGGCAGTGGCCTTTGGAGTTGTCACTCTAGCAAATGACTTGTGAATTCTCATACTTAGTTACTGGTAAGATAATAAGTAGGAGTCCTAAGTTTTTGATTGATTAAATTAAATCTGATTTAAGACTTAAGATTAAAAAGCTGATTGATAAGACAAAGAGAGTTTGATTCACTCTTCACAAAGATAATAATGAATATAATGCTTAACATAGTAAAATAGTTTTGTGTGACATCCTCAAGGCATTAGTACCATTATGAATAGCATCTGTATGAAAAAATAAAGCCAGAAAAATAGCAGAACCTGTATAGATGTATATATATATATGTATATATATATATATATATTTTTTTTTTTTTGCTATAAGAAATGATGAACAGGATTATTTCAGAAAAAGCTGGAAAGATCTGCCTGAAACTGCCTGAACGGATGCAGAATGAAATAATCAGAACTGGAAGAACATTGTACACAATAACAGCAACAGTGTATAATGACTAACTGTGAAAACTTGGCTACTCTCAGCAGTGCAATGAATGATCTAGGAAATCTTGAAAGAATTTAGGACAGGGAATGCTATCCACTTCCAGAGAAAGAAATATTGTAGTCAAATATTGTGGATCAAATATTTGATGTGGATCAAAGCATGATATCTTTCACATCAGTGAATTTACGGTTTTAGTTTGAGGTTTTGGTTTTGTATGAGTGTGCTCTTACAATAATGACCCATATTGAAGTGTGTTTTGCATGATAATAAAAACAAAAAAAGTTTTAAATAAAAAAAAAATTTTAAATAGTGTATAACTTTAAAGATCCATCTGGATGTTCTTTCAACCAGTCCAGTTTGTATTCCTTCCATTAGGGGAGTCTAGAGTGTCCTTCATTTTCTATAAAAGAGCCTCAGTCACTATTGCTCCCTCCAGCTGGATTCCAAGCTTTACACGCCTCATTATGTCCTATATGCGGCCCAAAAGCTACTGCAATTGTGGTAGGCCATCTAGTGGTCATCCCAAAGAGCAAGATCATTTCATTACCACAATTTAATTGCACTTTATTTTTAATGACCAATTAGGGAAAAGAAAGGGAAGAATGAGTTGAAAGAAAAGAGAAGGGAGTTTGGAAAAGGTGGGGTAGGAGGAGAGAGAATGACCTAATAAGTTTGGAATGTGAAGGGGCAGTAATTTATGGACAGGAACTAGAATAAAGAGTTAGATAGTGATAACTTTGGGAGAATGTAGATACTTAGTTATACTTAGTAGAGAGAAAAGGAAGCAATTCATTTGCAAATTATTGGAGAATGGGTGAATAAATTATGATTTATTCCTCTCTTACTAAATGTATTAACCTGGGCAAGTACTTTAACCTCTGCTTCCTCAAGTTCCTCATCTGTAAAATGGGAATAATAACAAACAGCATCTACCTCATAGGGTTGTTGTGATGATCAAATGATATAATATAGATAAAGCACTTTGTAAATCTTAAATACTAGCTTTTCTTATTATAATTTATCAGTGTGAAAGAATATTGCACCCACGGAAATGACAAACGTGAAAGAACATTACAAAAAAGCAGAAGAATCAGAAGAATTTACATGGAGAGATATAGGATTGAGAGACTAAGTCCAGGTTTGTTTTTTTGTTAGTTTGTTTTTTAAGAACGGGGAAGACCTGTGTGTGTTTGTTGGCATCAGAGAATGAACCATTAGCTAGGAAAAGACATTAGCTAGAGAAAATGGAAGATTGATTGTAGCACCAATCAGCTGGAGAAAATGGAAGCTGTGTGACCCTGGGCAAGTCACTTAACCCCAATTGCCTAACCCCAAGATGGAGGACAAGGGTTTGGAATTTGTTTTGTTTTTTTTGTTTTAGCAGATTTGAGCTGGCACCAGCACATCCCTGTACATAACCCATCTTTTTGTTTTAATTTTTAATTTTTTTCCATCTTAATAATGAGTTTTCTGACGTTATATGATCCATATTGTTTCTCTTCCTTCTTCCCTCCCCTCTCCAGGAAGCTGGCAAGCAATTCAATCTGGGTAATACACATATTATCACTCAAAACTTTCCCATATTATTCATTTTTGTAAGTGAATAATCCTATAAAACCCAAACTCTAAAACATATATTCAAATAAACAAGTGATAAATTGTATGCTTCCATCTGCATTCTTATTCCAATAGTTCTTTCTCTGGTGATGCATAGCATTCTTTTTCACAAGTCTTTAGAATTTTTCTGGATCATTGTATTGATGCTAGTAGCAAAGTCTATCACATTTGATCATTCCAAAATATTGCTGTCACTATGTACAATGCTTTCCTGGTTCTGCTTATTTCACTTTGCATCAGTTCATGAAAGTCTTTCCGGGTCTTTCTGAAATCATCCTGTTCATCATTCCTTATAGCATAATAGTATTCTATCACCATCTTATGCAACATTTTGTTCAGCTATTCCCCAATTGAGGGACATTCCTTTATTTTCCAATTTCCAAAGAGAGCAGCTATAAATATTTTTGTACAAACAGGTCCTTTCCTATTTTTTTAAACTCTTTTGAATATATACCCAGTAGTGGTATTACTAGATCAAAGGTTATGCACAGTTTTAAAGCCCTTTTGGCATAGTTCCAAATTACACTCCAGAAAGGTTGAATCAGTTCACAATTCCACCAGCAATGCATTAGTGTCCCAATTTTGGAGGGCAAAGGTTTTAAAAATTTTAAATTAAATTAAAAATTTTTTTATTTTAATTTTTAAATATTTTCCCATGTTTACATGATTCATTTTCTTTCCTTCTGCTCTTCCCTCCTCCCCACCCCCCAGAGCTGAGAAGGAATTCCACTGGATTGTACAAATGTTAATGTCATTTAAAAACTGAATAAAAATGAAAAACAAATAATATCTCATACTTTTACTAGCTGTGTGACCCTGGCAAAATCAATTAACTTCAATGAAATTGTTTTCTCATATCTAAGACGTTAATTTTACAATAATATGCATATGACACTTTGCAAACCTTAAAACACTATATAAATGTGAGCTATTATTATTATCCCTAGCTAACAGCTAGTATTTATTGGAAATTACCTGTTTTGCCAAAATGAAATGAGCATTTAAAATATATAGGAAAAAATATATGAAGAGAAAAGGAAGTTGACCATTAATGGTAGCAAGGATAGGACAGCCTATACATAAAATATTAGTGGAGAGATCTGGCCCCAAATCTAGGAAGACCTGGGTTCAAGTTCTGCTTATGATACTTACATGATACTTACTGGATATTTACAGGGACCCTAGAAAAATCTCTTACCCTCTCATTGTTCTAGGCCAGTGATGGGCAAACTACTGCCCAAGGTCCAGATGGGGGCAGGGCTGAAATGTTCTATCCCTCCATGGGGCATTATTCCTAATCTGATGAATACAATGAGTAGGATACAATACAATGAAACTTCGAAAGAGTTGCCTTAGAAACAGACTGACAGATGAGCATTTCCTTTCCTTTGGGCCCCTCTTTAAAAAGTTTGCTCATCACTGTTCTAGGCAATTATCTAAGACTTTAAATTGCTCTAGTAGAGGAAGTTTTCTTACTTAGATATTCCCTGTGCCTATGAAATCCATAGGTCTAGCCCCCTATTACTATTAAAAGACTTAGAGAAGGGCTTCTTTCATCTGCCTTGCTATCCCCAGCATTGAAAAAGCAAAAGGAACAAAACTCTTGTTATAAATGTGCATAGTCAAGCAAAATTGCATTGACTATGTCCATATATATTTTCTCCTAGAGCAAAGTTTCTTAATTTTTTTTGTTTTGTTTTATGGACCTCTTTTAAAGCCTAGAGAAGTGGTCCCCTTCTCAGAACAATATTTATTGTCTACATCTATAATGGAAGGAAATACTATATTTCAGTTAGAGGTAAGTGAACATAAAAATATTTTTTTCCCAACCAAGTTCACAGTACTCCTATATCTGCCCCCTGAAGGGTCTATGTACCCCCAAATTAAGAATCCCTGGTCCAGAAAAAAGGATTTTAGTATATTGGATGCTGGGTAGCTAGATGGCATAGTGGATAGTGTGCCAGACCTAAAATGAGGAAGATTCATCTTTCTGAGTTCAATCTGATTTCAGATACTTACTAGCTGTGGGACCCTGAGCAAGTCACTTAACTCTGTCTCAGTTTATTCATCTATAAAATGAGCTGATGAAGGAAATGGCAAACTAATCCAGGATCTTTGCCAAGTAAACCACAAGTACGGTTATGAGGAGTCAGACATGACTGAAAAACTACTGAATAACAATAATGTTGGATGAACCCTTTTTGTAGAATTTGTGGAATGACATAAAACTGATCACATAGGACAAGTGAAGATGGATTTATATCTGTACAGGGAAGGGAATGCTTACACCAAAGAGACCCCAGATCCATTATAAAATCATCGTACATTCCATTGCTCATTGGTACACTGGATAAAACTGAGAGACTTGAAGACAACAGAAAGCAAAACTTAATTACCAAGATATTGATGATAAAAATGAATACCCATCAACCTTTGTTAAAGTCTCAAAACCTCAGATTCTTGAAGGCAATGGAGATCAAATTTAAGCTCTGACCAATTCTACTATGTCAGAAAGATTTCTTATATCACCGTAAGAAGAGAATGAGTTTGTCATAGGAGGAATGATCTACCTGAATTTGATGAGAAGCTCATCACTAGAAAACTGGCCACTAAAAGATGAATTCTTTGGCAAAAGCAACCAAATGCAGGGTGGGGGGGTGGTGGAAAGTGAGGTAGCACCTTTTATTTTATTTTTTTATTTTGTGAAGATATTTTATTTTGCCAATTACATATAGCAAATTTTCACATAAGTTTTCTGAAGTTATATGATCCAGATTATCTCCCTCCTTTCTTTCCCTCCTCCTTCCTGGATAATACATGTATTATCATGCTTAACATATTTCCATATTGTTCATTTCTGTTTGTTTTTTTTGCTTGTTTGTTTTTTATTTTAAACCCTTAACTTCTGTGTATTGAAGGTGGAAGATTGGTAAGGGTAGGCAATGGGGGTCAAGTGACTTGCCCAGGGTCACACAGCTGGGAAGTGTCTGAGGCCGGATTTGAACCTAGGACCTCCTGTCTCTAGGCCTGGCTCTCAATCCACTGAGCTACCCAGCTGCCCCATATTGTTCATTTCTATAAGAGAGTACTCATATAAAACCAAAACCCCCCCAAATAAAAACCCAAATAAACTTAAGTGAAAAATTGTATGCTTTGATCTACATCTTAACAGTTCTTTCTCTGGAGGATGATGGTATTCTTTGTCATAAGTCTCTCAGAACTGTCCTTGTATTGCTGAAAGTAGCTAATTATATTACAGTTGATCATTCCACAACACTGCTGTTTCTGTATATAATATTTTCCTGTTTTTGTTTATTTCACTCTGTATCAATCTATATAGGTCTGTCCAAATCTTCATCCTGGTCATCATTTCTTATAGCACAGTAGTATTCCATCACCCCCATATACAACATTCAGTTATTCCCCAATTGAGGGGCATTCCCTCAATTTCCAATTCCTTGCCATAACAAAAAAAAAAGCTGCTATAAATATTTTTGTAGAAATAGGGCTTTTCCCTTCCCCTCCCTCCCCCCCCTCCACATCTCTTTGAGATACAGACCCAGTAGTGGTGTTACAGGATTAAAGTGTATGCAGAGTTTTATGGTCCTTTGGGCATAGTTCCAAATTGTTCTCCAGAAAGGTTGAATCAGTTCACAACTCCACCAACAATGCATTAATGTCCCAATTTTCTCACATCCGCTCAACATTTATCACTTTCCTTTACTGTCAGATTGACCAATCTGATAGGTGTGAGGTGGTAACTCAGAGTGGTTTTAATTTGCATTTCTCTAATCAAGAGGGATTTAGAACATTTTTATATGATTATTGATTTCTTCATCTGAAAACTGTTTTTTTCATAACCTTTGACCATTTGTCAATTGGGGAATGACTTGTATTTTTATAAATTTGACTTAGTTCTCTATATATTTGAGAAATGAGAACTTTATCACATAAATTTGTTATGAAATTGCTTTCTCAATTTGTTGTTTCCTTTCTAATCTTGGTTTTATTGGTTTTGTTTGTATAAAACCTTTTTAGTTTAAAACAGTCAAAATTATCCATTTTATATCTTGTAATGTTCTCTTCCCTTTTCCATAGATCTGACAGGTAAGCTATTTTATGTTCCCCTAATTTACTTATGGTATAACCCTTATGTCTAAATCATATACCCATTTTGATCTTATCTTGGTATAGAATATGAGATATCTAGTTTTTGCCATACTGTTTTCCAGTTTTCCCACAGTTTTTAATCAAATAGTGAGTTCTTATCCCAAAAGCTGGGATCGTTGGATTTACTAGCCTGCTAATATCCTTTCCCCCAATCTATGACATTGATCCTCCATTCTATTTCTTAGCCAGTATCAGATCGTTCTGGTGATTACTACTTTATAGTACAGTTTGAGATCCAGTACTGCTGGGCAATCGTCCTTCACATTTTTTTCCCTATTAATTCCCATGATGTTCTTGAACATTTGTTCTTCCAGATGAATTTTGTAATTATTTTTTCTAGCTCTATAAAATAATTATTTGGTAACTTGATTGATATGGCACTGAATAAGTAAATTCATTTAGGTAGAATTTTCATTTTTATTATATTAACTTAGCCTACCCAAGAGCAATTGATGTTTTTCCACTTGTTTAGATCAGACTTTATTTGTGTGAAAAATGTTTTGAAATTGTGGTCATATAAGTCCTGTATTTGTCTTGGCCAATAGATTCCCAAGTATTTTATATTGTCTAGAGTTATTTTTAATGGAATTTCTCTTCTATTTCTTGCTCCTGGACTTTGTTGGTAAAATATGGAAATGATGATGAATTATATATGTTTGCTTCATATCCTGCAACTTTGCTAAAGATATTATTTCAACTAGTTTTTTGTATTGGCTCCAAGGCAGAAGAGTGGTAAGGGCCAAGCAATGGGGGTTAAGTGACTTGCCCAGGGTCACACAACTAGGAAGTGTCTGAGGCCAGATTTGAACCTAGGACCTCCCGTCTCTAGGCCTGGCTCTCAATCCACTGAGCTACCCAGCTGCCCCCCCCCCCCTTCTAGTATTTTTAATAGGAATGGGTGTTGTATTTTGTCAAATACTTTTTCTGCATCTATTGAGATAATCATGTGATTTCTGTCAGTTTTGTTATTTGCTATGGTCAATTCTTCTGATAGTTTTCCTAATATTAAATCAGCCTTGCATTCCTGATATAAAACCTACCTGGTCATAAGGAATGATCCTTGTAACATACTGTTGTAGTCTCTTTGCTAGTATTTTATTTAAGATTTTTGCATCGATATTTATTAGGAAAATTATTCTGTAATTTACTTTCTCTGTTTTTGCTCTTCCTGGCTTAGGTATAAGTACCATATTTGTGTCATAAGAAGAATCTGGAAGGACTCCTTTGAGGTGGGGCTTTTTAAAGGTCTTAGCATCTGTCTGGGTGAGATTGGGTTTGAAGTTTCCCTTAACCTCATGAGAAACTATGACTTGGGAGTTGATATTTATTCTGCCTTATGACATTATCACAATGCTCCAAAATTCTCCTCCCACTGTAAGAGGGATTCCTTGTTTAACTCGTTGAGATTACTGGTTGTGTGCCTTTGAGAGGCATCTGAGAAGCACTTCTGCCATGCCTAGCTCTGTATCTCTTCTGCTGCTGTGGGCTGGGTCTGTGTTGTTTGGTTGTCCTGTCTTAGAGAGTAGTGTCTCTTCTTGTTGGTTTTACCTACCTTGAACTATCTAGATGTTTTTACATAATAAATATATCAGGACTTAGCACCTTCACTTACTTTAAGTGAAGTGGGAATAATTGATCAACCCACATAGTAACAGCTACTCACACACCTTTATACTAATATTGGCACTTGAATTTTATCTGAATTTTGCGGTCTTTTGTCATTGTTCTGGTTTGGCTTAATTCCCTGAATATAAATCCCTCCAAGTCTTCTCATTTTCTTTAAATAAAAGAAATTCTTCTCATTCTTTAAATAAAAGAAATTCATTATTTCTTATGGTATTACAATATTCTAATACATTCAAGTTCAATGGTTTGGATAGCCATTTCCTGGTTTATGGGAACACATTTTGTTTTCAGATTTTTGCTTCCCCCAAATTCTGCTATGAATAATTTGGCATTTTTGAGCCCTCTTTTCTGTCCTTGACTCGTTGGGGTATATGGCTTGATAATGAATTTGCTGGACCACCATCTAGACCACTTAATAATTTTTCTTACAAAATTCCAAATTGTTTTCCACGTGTGAATGCAATTTAAAGGGTAACCCAATTCCAGTAGACTCACCTGATTAAGTAGGATGCTATTGAGTCATGAGATTGGATTGCATCATGGCAATTCAGTTCCTGACCAGTGAAAGTCCCATGACAGGATTGAAATTTAGGACTCTAGGATGGAGACTGAAGTAAATCATGGCTAAGTAGAGACTCAGAGATGGAGGAAATAGATTAGCTATATTAGCCAATAGGAGAAATAAGAAGGTATCTTTCTTCTTCTGGAAGACTCTGTTGGCATTATCTTACCTGTCAAACAATTTTTCCCTGCCACTACTTTTTTTTTTTTTTTTTTTTTTTTTTTTTTTTTTATTTTAAACCCTTAACTTCCGTGTATTGACTTATAGGTGGAAGAGTGGTAAGGGTAGGCAATGGGGGTCAAGTGACTTGCCCAGGGTCACACAGCTGGGAAGTGTCTGAGGCCGGATTTGAACCTAGGACCTCCTGCCTCTAGGCCTGGCTCTCAATCCACTGAGCTACCCAGCTGCCCCTCCCTGCCACTACTTTTGATGGACCCACCTGGCTTCCACAACAGTCTGGGAGCCAGAGCTGAAGAAATGGGACACATTTGGAGACTTTTTTTTTTTTTAAGTAAGACTGACCAGGTGACTGACTCTCTCTCTCTCTCTCTCTCTCTCTCTCTCTCTCTTTTACAAACAAATAATTATAATTCAGTATACAGTCTCCAAGAAAATTTTAATCATTTCATCCAGAACTGTTAGATGAAGCACAGGACCTATAACATGAAATAGTTCTGTTTTTTGTTCTGATTTTATTATTAGTTATTTTGAGCACTTTTCCCATAGAGTTATTGATAATTCTTTTTATTTTATTTTATTTTTTTAAACCCTTAACTTTTGTGTATTGGCTCCTAGGTGGAAGAGTGGTAAGGGTGGGCAGTGGGGGTCAAGTGACTTGCCCAGGGTCACACAGCTGGGAAGTGTTTGAGGCCGGATTTGAACCTGGGACCTCCCGTCTCTAGGCCTGACTCTCAATCTACTGAGCTATCCAACTGCCCCCGAGTTATTGATAATTCTTAAATTTGATAGTTAATAGTTGAAAATTGTTCATATCCATGGGCCATTTATATTTTTGAGCAATGACTTTTTGGCTTATGAATTTGTGTCAATTTTTATATATTTTGCATGGAGATTTTTCTCAGTAATACTTGTTATAATTTTTTTCTCCAATCTCTTAGAATTAACAAGCATTTATTAAGCACTCACTCTTTACCAGGAAAGCTCTTTTTATTCTAGCTGCATTAATTATGTTCTTACAAAAACTTTCAAATTTTCTACTTGAACTTGTCTATTTTGCCTTTTTCAATTTATCACCTCTATCTCTTGTTTGCCTAGATTTTAGCAAAGCATTTTCATTCATTCATTCATTTATTTTATGAAATTCTTATTTAATTAATTAATTTAGAACATTTTTCCATGGTTACAGGATTCACGTTCTTTCCCTCCTCTTCCCCCACCCCCCTCCCATAGCCGACTCACAATTCCACTGGGTTTTACATGTGTCATTGATCAAGACCTATTTCCATATTATTGATATTTGCACTAGGGTGATAGTTTAGAGTCTACAACCTCAGTCATATCCCCATCAACCTATGTGATCAAGTAGTTGTTTTTCTTCTGTGTTTCTGCTCCCACAGCTCTTCCTCTGAATGTGGGTAGTGTTCTTTTCCATAAATCCCTCAGAATTGTCCCGGATCATTGCATTGCTGCTAGTAGAGAAGTCCATTACATTCGATTTTACCACAGTGTATCAGTCTCTATGTACAATGTTCTTCTGGCTCTGCTCCTTTCACTCTGCATCAATTCCTGGAGGTTGTTCCAGTTCACATGGAATTCCTCCATTTCATTATTCCTTTATGCACAATAGTACTCCATCACCAGCAGATACCACAGTTTGTTCAGCCATTCCCCAATTGAAGGGTAACCCTTGTTTTCCAGTTTTTTGCCACCACAAAGAGTGTGGCTATAAATATTTTTGTGCAAGTCTTTTTCCTTATGATCTCTTTGGGGTATAAACCTAGCAGTGGTATGGCTGGATCAAAGGGCAGACAGTCTTTTAAAGCCCTTTGGGCCTAGTTCCAAATTGCCATCCAGAATTGTTGGATCAATTCACAACTCCACCAACAATGCATTAATGTCTCAATTTTAGCAAAGCATTTTTATAAAATCTATCTCAGGGGGCAGCTGAGTGGCTCAGTGGATTGAGATCCAGGGCTAGAGACTGGAGTTCTTAGGTTCAAATCTGGCCTCAGAAACGTTCTAGCTGTGTGGTCCCCAGTAAATCACTTAGTCCCCATTAACTAGTCCTTATCACTTTTCTGCCTTGGAACCAATACACAGTATTGATTCCAAGATGGATGGTAAGAGTTTAAAAAAATAAAAAAAATAAAATCTGTCTCAGCTCCCTGCCTTCTCTGCATTGCTGAACAATTCCCAAAGTCGACAGGAAACCCACAGATGCCACTGAAAAGAATGCATGAAGCCCCTCTCTCTGTGGATAGTCTTGGTTTCCCTTGGACCTCTTCTCTCATTCAGCTCATTCCTGGCCACGTAGGCCATGTGTCACCCTTTGGACTGGCCAGTTATGTACCTATCACTCATCTACCAGCTACGACTTCCTACTCTGCGCTGCGTTATTTGGCTGGCTTCTCCAAGATTCCTCAGGTCACCCCTGATACAACTTCCAGAGTTCAGCAGGAGGGATTGTTGTCAAATAGTTGTATGAAGAGAGCTGGGCAAGTCTGGAGAGGGAGCCTGAGACACCCATCTCCATAACTCCTCACAATAGAATGTCCTTGGAACTGAGCAGACACAAGATGGACCACAGGTATGTAGGGGGAGTGACCCTATCCAACAAGATGTCCCTGAAACTGCTCAGAGAGAAGGTGGGCCTCAAAGATGTTGGGGTAACAGTCTCATCAAACAGAATGTCAATGGAGCTGAGTAGACATGAGCATATCCATCTCTTGAAGCAGCTACTGCAATGGGAAATAAAAGGGCTGCCTATCATGGAGGATAGCCACCAGAGTGGCCTTTCTCCCCTTAAATTGACTGAAACCAAAGGCTATGATATCTTGTACCATGGAACCCGCAGACCTTGGTTCTGAGCTTCCCAACCTCCAGGGACCTAAGTAACACCCTGATGTTGGGGAACCAATCTCCACTGGAGGCTCAGGCATTCATAGAGCAACCTAACCATAACACATGCATCACAAATTCCACCAACCTGACCTTTTCTCAGTGCCCACTCTGGGGCAGTATTCCCCTCCAATTCCTTGTCCCCCTAAGGAGTCCCATGGGCGCTATAGGTCCTGCTGTCTTAACCCTATGCCAGCAATTAAATGCATGGTCGGAAGCCATCAGACTTCTCTGAAGGCTGCCTGGATGATGAGTATGCCTTTTATATAGGACGAGGCATCCTGGCCCCTAGATCTGTAAGGATCCCTTTACCACATGACTGAAGAGGCAGGAGGCCATGGATTTTGTTCCAATTTCTTCTCCAGCTCCCTAAAATTATTCCAGACTCCCCCAGTTCATTTTTCTTTATTTATTATATACATATTCTTTTAATCTTTCAATAAAATGTAATGCTCATTAAAAAAAAATCTCTCAGCCTCCTGGAGTGTCACAGATTTTATTCTGCTTAATACTTGTAATACCTTGTTACTAAGAATGAGCTCATTCTGAGGGCAGGGCCAATATAGTCCCTCAGGTTCACGTTTTAGAGAGTTTGTATTGGGCAAAAAGTTAGTATGGTCATGATTGCCAAAGACACTTAGTTAATAAAATTCTTAAAATTTAGGTTTTTAAAAACTTTTTAAAAATTTTATTTTTAAATATTTCTCCATGATTACATAATTCATGTTCTCTCCCTCTCCTCTTCTGTACCCCCTTCCAGAGCTGACAAGCAATTCCCCTGGGTGTTATCACTCGATACCTATTTCCATATTATTCATTTTCATAATAATCTTTTAAAACCAAAACCTCAAATCATATACCCAGATAAACAAGAGATAAATCATGTGTTTTTCTTCTGTTTTTCAACTCCCACAATTCTTTCTCTGGATAAAGATAGCATTCAATTCTTAACATTTATGCAAATATTTGGTTCTCTGCTTTAATTTGCTAATTCCTTGCCTTTTTGTAATTCAGAGAAAATTCAGGTTACCATGTAACACAGTGCTTGACATGCAGCAAAAGCTTAATAAATGTTTGTTGGTTGATTGATTTTACAGATTAGGAAACTAAAGCCCAGAGAGGTTTAATAAATGAGTATTTTGTAAGAGGTGATTCTAGTTCAGGTAGGAACTGGACTAAATGGCCACCAAGGTCCCTTTCACCCCTCAGCACCTATAATTTTGTCATGGAAATAGACATTTTGTCAATAAACTTTATTAAGTGCCTACTGTGTACCAGACATTGTGCTAAGGGTTGAGAGAAAACGAAGAGAGAAACCCACATTTGTAGTGAGATAATCTAGATTCTATTCTTTGCTAGCTGTGTGGCATTTGCAATTCTCCAAGCCTCTGTGCACCTCTGGGTTCTCCCTTTGTAGAATGAATGACAGAACTGTTTTAGATGATATCCTAGGTCGGTGATGGCAAACCTATGCCACTTTTGATGACACCCATTGCTGCACACAGAGAGGTATGGGGTCGCATGCCGAGGATGAAACATTTGCTGTAGTGTAGTGTAGACACTGTGCACTATAGATGACAATTCTACCTATACTAATTGACCTATTTTGGTTTATTAAATACAGCTGTGTATTACAATTATACATTTTTGTTATTTAAACTATAAATATTGTGAAATTATGGTTTTTTTCCCAAAGTGACACATCACCCAAGTTATGCTCGGTTTTTGGGCCAATTTTGACACACCAAGCTCAAAAGGTTGCCCATCACTGTTTTAGGTCCTTCTGGCAGCTCTCTAATGCTTTGATTTACTCTAATAACCAGTCTGGGCGGTGTGGTAAATGGAGTTTGACACGATAACCCAGAGTCCGGTTTGTGTATGGGGGAGAGAGTGTGGGACTCCAGCTACCTGCCGCGAGGAGGCGCTGTGGCACAGCAGCGATCACGGTCCCAGCCCAGACCACGGCTCAACTATCTCTAGCCGAGTCCCAAATGATCTCCAGCCTTGCAGCGAGTGAGGACAAGCAAATCGGCTCCAGGGGACCCGTAGCTGGTGGAGAGGCTGAGCCTGGACTATAGGGAAGATCCTAGTCTCCGTGTGTGAACCTTGGCGGGAGAAGGATGTAGGACAGATGATGCCCATGGAGCTGAGAATGCAGCATCAATCCTCCACTTTACAGAGGAGGAAACTGAGGCTTAAGGAGAGGATCGTAAGAATTTAGGATCTTGAACTGGAGGATTGCCCAGAGAATCTCTCCCTTTTGCAGATGAGGGAACTGAGGCTCAAAGAAGTTAGGTAAATGGTTATGGCTGCACTTTATGCTCTTGCCTCCAATGTAGCCCATTCTCCCACTGCTCCTCATTTCTAAAAGGTTTTTTCAGTGAAAGTTTATCCAACATATGGAAGTGGAGAAGGGTCTGGGATCTCCCCTCTTGATTATTTTCCCAGACCACTCAATAACTGGCTTCTAACAGAGCCTGAAATTAAGAAGAACTTAGGAAGGTCCTCAACCCCACGATGTCCCAGAAAGCAGTGTGGCAAACATTAGAATGGGTGAAAAAAACATGCTATTCAATTGTTTCCCCTTTTAATTTAATTTTTATTTTTCAAGTAATACTTTAAGAATTCATGTTCCCTTCCCCATCTTCTTTCCTCATTGAACAAATGGGGAGAAGGCTGAAAAAACAAATACCTCAATACATACCTATATTGTCAAACAATAGAAAAAATCCCACCTTAGCCATATCCCAAAACATGTCATTTCCTGCATTTTAAGTTCTTCACCTTTTTGATATTGATTCTCAGATTTATTTGTCCAGTCCTAACCTCTAGTCTTGCACCTCCAACTGCTCACCATTTCAAAGTAAATGTCCCATTAAGCCCTTATGCTCAGAAAGTCCAAAACTGAACTTAACTTTTTTTTTTCTAAGTCCTTTCCCTTCCAAACTTCCTCCATTTCTGTTGAGGGTACCACCAATCTCCCAGTCACCAGGACTAGACAACTAAATGTCATCCTTAACTCCTCACTCCCTTACTTCCCATATCCAATCAGTCACTAAACCTGTTGATTCTGTCTTCTAGACATTGTTTCATATATCATCTCCTCAATTCTGACATTGCCACCACGGTGTTGCAAGACCTCATCATCTCATATCTGGAATATCATTCTAGTTTGATGGTTGGTCTCCCAGGCTTAAATCTCTTCCCATTCCAGTCCCTTCTCTGCTCAGCTGTCAAACTGATTCTTCTAAATTGTACATCTGACCATGTTATCCTTTCCTCTCTCCTCTCCTCTCTCCTTCCCTCTCCCTCCTCTCTTCTCTCAGTCTCTCTCTCTCTCTCTCTCTCTCTCTCTCTCTCTCTCTCTCTCTCTTTCTAAAGCACATGTTTGACTCCCTTGCTCATGAATTTTTAGTAGCTCCTTATTGCTCTAAGATAAAATACAAACTCCTCAGCTTGGCATTTAAAGTCCTTCATAGCATGAATTCAATCTTCCTTTCGAGACTTATTTAACATTATTCTCCTCCATGCACTCTGTGTTCTAGCAAAACTGCTTATTTATTATTCCCCAGTCTCACATGACCATCCATCTCCCATGCCATTGCTCTTTTACAGAATATCCCCACTTCCTTCTCTAAGAATTCTTTTTTTTTTTTTTTTAAACCCTTACCTTCCATCTTGGAGTCAATACTGTGTATTGGTTCCAAGGCAGAAGAGTGGTAAGGGTAGGCAATGGGGGTTAAATGACTTGCCCAGGATCATACAGCTAGGAAGTGTCTGAGGCCATATTTGAACCCAGGACCTTCCGTCACTAGGCCTGGCTCTCAATCCAATGAGCCATCCAGCCACCCTTCTCTCAGAATTCTTAACGTTGTTCAAGATCCAGCTCAGGTGGTCCCATCCTATGGGAAGCTCTTCTTGATTCTCTTATTTGTTTGAATTCTCTTAATTTTTGGAGTATTTATTTGCCAGTTTAAATGTTGTATCTCCCCATAAAATGGAACCAACTTGAGGGAAGGAATAATTTTTCTATATTATTTTCGAATCCCTCCTATCTAGTACAGTACCTTAATGTTTGTTGAATGAATATGGTGAAAGATAGGAAGATGTAACCCTGGACAATTCATAACCCCAATTGCCTAGTTTACCAGTCTTCTGCCCTGGAACCAATGCTAAGTATTGATTCTAAGACAGAAGGGAAGAATTTTTTTTTTTAAACCCTTAACTTCTGTGTATTGGTTCCTAGGTGGAAGAGTGGTAAGGGTGGGCAACGGGGGTCAAGTGACTTGCCCAGGGTCACACAGCTGGGAAGTGTCTGAGGCCGGATTTGAACCTAGGACCTCCCATCTCTAGGCCTGACTCTCAATCCACTGAGCTACCCAGCTGCCCCTGGGAAGAATTTAAAAAAAAAAAAAGAGATTGGGATAAGGAATCTGAGTTTGAATCCCAGCTCTGTTACATCCTCTGTGATCTTAGAAGATTTACTTAATTTTTCAGGGTTTGTTTCCTCATTTATGAAGTGAAGGGATTGGAGTAAAAGCTTTAGAGGTCCCTTCTAGCTCCAATTATGTGAGCCTAAGATTGTAGGTTTAAACTGAACGAGGCTGAGATCACTTAGAGCTGTAAATATTACACTTGTGATTAGGCCAGCCCACGGGCAGAGTACTTTGGGTAGAGTTTAGAGTTCTGGGGCTAAACTCTGCTTACCTTCTGGGCTATGGATTTATTGATTGTGGTAGTTAAGATACTTGAAAATAAATGAGGCCATACACTGGTACCTTAATTTATTTTTTCTAAGCAAACTTCAGTTGTATTCTAGATCTTTCAATATATCTTTAGGCTTAAAAACATAGCTAAGCTGAATTGTCCAACATTATTTGGTGTCTTTTGGATCTCGTAGGGACTTCATGGTTCAGCATTTCTCTGAATCCAGGTTCTGTCATTTCTGTGGGTACCATCTTGACTGATGCACATCTAGTTCAGTGACTGAGGCAGCATGACATAAGGGTGGCTAAAGCTTTGGTATGGGAGTCTGGAAGACCCAAGTTCAAATCTTGTTTCTGATACTTATTATATAGCTGTGTGATTGTGGGTAAATCCATAGCCTCATCTGTAAAATGAAGATGATGCCACCCATAGGGTCTGTCTCTCAGGATTATTGTAAGGAACACATGTGAATTTAATATCTATAGAGCACTTCACAGACTTTAAAGTGTATTTGAAGGTCAACTATTATTGTTGTACATGTCTCTTGCCATAAATTCTCCATAAACAAACAGCTGTGATGTATTAGGTTTTAGATACTCTCTGGTGCATACTTTAACACCTTCGCTATAATTGTCACTACAATTAAATAGAGTCACAGAACTGAGTCAAAAAATAAATCATAGACATGCCTGTTCTCCTTTACAGAATTGGGATGTTTGTGGGTATGGCATATTGCATGTATTTTTAGACTTTTTCGATGCATTGATCAGTTTTGCTGATTTTTTTCTCTTCATTTTCTTTTTTCTTCCTTAAAATATTATTTGTTAAAGAGGCTAGCTCTCTGGAAAGGGGAGGCTAGAAGGATACCAGAAGAAAGTTTGGTGATGCTAATAAAAACATATTAATTATAATTGATTATTTTATTTTATTTACTTAAATTTTTTTTATTTAGAATATTTTCCATGGTTATATGGTTCATGATCCTCAATACTCCCCCCACCCCCAGCTCTCTCCTCTCCCTTCCCAAAGCTGACAAGCAGTTCCACTGGGTTAAATATGTATCATTGTTCAAAACCTATTTCTGTGTTATTCATATTTGCAGTAGGGTGCTCCTTTAACATCAAAACCCTAATCACATTCCTATCACATAATCGCTATGTGATTGATCATATATTTTTCTAATGCATTTCTGGTTCCACAGTTCTTTCTCTGGATGTGGATAGCGTTCTTTCTCCCAAACAACTGATTATTTTAAAAAGCAAGGGAATAGCAAAATACAGTCTCCCTAAAGAGTCTTTAGAAAATAAAGATAGCATACAAAAAAAAAGTCATAGGATCATAGATTTAGAACTGAAAGGGACTTAGAGGTCATCCAGTCTAAACTCTTCATTTTATAGATGAAGAAACAGATCCAGAGAGGTTAGTTAAGTGACTTGTCAAAGGTTTTGTTGTTCAGACATTTCTGTCCTATCTGACTCTTCATGACTCCATTTGGGATTTTCTTGGCAAGGATACTAGAGTGGTTTTGTTATTTCTCTCTCCAGTTCATTTTACAAACAGGGAAAATGAGGCAAACAAAGTTAAGTGACTTGCCCAGGGTCACTCTTAGTATTTGAGGCTAGATTGAATGTAAGACTTCCTGTATCTAGGCCCAGTACTCTATCTACTGCACTGCCCAGCTGCCAAAGGTTACATAGGTATAATGGAAGAGATGGGATTTGAACTTATGCCCTCTGACTCCAAATCCAGCACTATTGTACTGTGCTGACACAATCCCTGTAAAAGATTCTGTGTGCATTGTGTTGATTTTGCAGATTATGTGTGCCCACATGAATCTTTCTCAAAGGGAGGCATGAATGAATAGATATCTCAAAAGTCTCCTTTAGAAAACACCCACCTTTCTCCAAGAGACATTACTTCTAGGAGGAGAGCAGGAGGTTGGGGCCAGAAGCTCTCTTCAGAGCAAGAGTAGAATTATATCTATCCACTTCCTTAAATAGTGTTGGTCTAAAGGAAAGTATTTTTAGGATCAAGCTGAACTCCTGATTGCTAGCCTTTAGCAGAGAAGAAGTACCCCAAGCTATAGGACCAAGGCTTTATTTCTGTCCCACCAAAGAACAGTTTTCAAAAGACCAAATAAGTCCATTTATTCAAGTCACTAGGAAACAGAAGTCAGAGGTGGCATATAGATGAAGAATATACCAGAAAATACACGAAGTGAATGAGCTCTTCCATTGAGAGTGAGATATGAGAGAGAGAGAGGAGTGAGAAAAAGAGGAGAGAGAGAAGCAGAAGAGAGAGAGAAAAGAAAGAGAGAGGAGAGAAAGAAGAGGCAGAAGAAAAAGGAAACAGAGAGGAGTGAGAGAAGAAAGAGAAGAAAGACAAAGAGGAGAGAAGAGAGAAAGGAAAAAGTACTCATTATTATTATAGTCAGCGTAATTTAGTTTTTGTTCTATAACGGTCCAATAGATTACTATAAGATTTAAAGGCAGTATAGATGACAACTGTGGTTGGCAAAATTTGCCTCAATTACAAATGTTTTCTAAGAGTTATTGGATTTTAGGAGTAGAAGACACTATTGCAGAACAAAATCTAGTCTTTCATTTTACAGATGGAGAGATTAAGTCTTGGAGAGCATAAGTAATTTGACCCTAAGTGAGGCAGCAAGTTAATGGCAGAGCCAGGAATACAACCCAGATGTCTGACTGCCAGCCACATTCTATGTTTTATACCTTGAAAAGGAGGCTCAGATACTTCAGAGCAGTACTTAAAAAGTGACATGAATTTAAGCTCTGGATTCCTATGTATAGGTTGAAGAAGAGACTTTCTTGCACTTTGTTACTCACAAAGAAGAGAGAGATGAATGAATGAATGAATGAATGAATGAATGATTAAGAAAGCATTTTAAAAGCACTTATTATGTGTTGAGAGCTAGGGTACAAATGCAAAAAAAAAGCAAAGCAATCCCTGCCCTCAAGGAGCTTACATTCTAAGAGAGGAAGATAGCACATGTAGAGAGCAGTGGCCATGGGAGAATTTTGTTCAGAAAAGTCACAGTAAGAGGTAGGAAGGTGGGAGGGCATGAGGATGGCCAGGACATAGCAGAATGGTGAGTCTGGCTAGTTAAGGTAAACTTTCATCAGTCAGGTGCCCAGAGTAGAACCCAAATGCATGATCAGAAATAGAGGCTATATCAAAAGACTATGACAAGACTACAATCAAGAGGATTTCAGTGGCCTTCACAGGTCCCTGCAGTAAGTGGATTTCTGGGACGGTATTGATGCTTCTGGGTAGAAGCAAAAGGAAGCTGCCAATATGTGTGCTCTCTTTGCATTCTTATTTGCCTATCTGTGTTTTCTTTTGCAAAACAAGACTTCCACTGAAAGTGCTGGCATAGATCTGTATGAAATAATGCAGGGGGAAATAAGCAGAGCTGGGAGAACACTGTGCATAGTAATGGAGATATTTTATGATGATCAAATGTGAAAACTTGACTACTCTTAGCAATGCAATGATCTGGCACAATCTTGAGAGTCTTATGATGGGGAATGCTTTCCACCTATAGTGAAAGAACTGCTGGAGTCAGATAGATGAGGATCAAAGCATACTATCTTTTATATCAGTCTATTTAAGGTTTTATTTTGAGGTTTAGGTTTCGTATGAATGAGCTCTTACAACAATGACCAATATCGAAGTGTGTTTTGTATGATAATAAAAAGAGTTGGAGGTTCACAGATGTAGAAAAAAGAGTAAGTAGGAGGGCTCAGTCTGTATGTGTATACTTGTATGAATATGTATGTGTTTGTATGAATGTAGAATATCCGTAGTTGACTTTAAGGCATCAAATAAGGCACGTTTATTTATTTATTAATTTTTTTTTATTGATTAAGAAAATTTTTCCATGGTTCCATGATTCATGTTCTTTCCCTCCCCTCCCCTCACCCCCCCATCCCATAGCTGATGCGCAGTTCCACTGGGTTTTACGTGTGTCATTGATCAAGACCTATTTCTATATAAATAAGACATTTTTAAAAGGAAAAAAAATGTGTTGCCATTCCTCTGTTGCTACTTCAGCCTGGATCCAGAACCCTAGAATGGATGGCGTAGAAGGGATGGCTTTTGTCCTGGGGACGACTAAGAAATATAAATTTTTGTATAAACCACTTAAATACAATTAAAACCCTAATGGGCAAATATGAATTTAGATGAATATTTCCATCTCTTGGTCATTGTTTCTTTCTCTCAGGCAGTTCCTAGAGTAGGCATGTACAAGATGTCAAGCTAGCAAAACTGCGAGTTCCCACTGTAGTTTCCAAGAAACTAATATCTTGGAAGATATCCATCTATTCTCTTTTCTTTTCTTCCCTGGGCCTCAGTGGACAAGACTTTCAGCAAAATTCATTATTTTTTCCCTTCATTTAACATCAAGAAGAATTGGTTTGCTAAGCCCACTATGTAATCACCAATAGGCCTAAATACCACCCATAGCATCAGGAAGGACACTTCTTGGTTAACTGTGGACAAATTATTTAACCTCTCTGTCTTCTATAGACAGAAGATAATAATGGTACTTACCTCTCAGAGTTGTTGAGAAGCTTAGAGAAGATCATGTCTATGAAGCATGTTAGCAAGTTTCAAAGTGCTGTGGAGATATTAATACATATTACAAAACATTGACAGAAATGAGACTGTTTAATAAGTTTAATGCTTCTTACTTCAGCAGAGCACCCAACTGCAGAATCCATGCCCTAGTTATCAGGGCTCTTTTCGCAAATGGATCCCTTTTGGTCTGTTTTTAAAAATCCTTTTTAAGTTTTGAGTTCTAAATTCTTCCTCATTTCACTCCCTCCCTCATTAGAAGGCAAGCAATATGATACTCATTAGACAGATGAATTCATGCAAGACATATTTCCATATTAGTCATTTTTGAAAAATAAAGTTAAAACTGTTTCAATTTGCATTCGAAGTTAATCAGTTCTCTTTCTAGTTTTTTTGTTGATTATGCAGGGTTTAAGAAAACCATCACATCATCTGCAAAAAATGATAGTTTTGTTTCTTCGTTGCTATTCTTATTCCTTTGGTTTCTTTTTCTTGTCTTACTCCAATAGCTAACATTTTTAGAATAATATTGAATAATAATGGTGATAATGGACATTATCCCAATTTTCACCCCAAAGTTTCTAGTTTATCCCCATTATAGAAAAAACTTGCTCTTGGTTTTAGATAGATATTAATTATCCTTTTAAGAAGAGCTCCATTTATTCCTATGCTTTCTAATATTTTATTTTATTTTATTTTTTATTTTTGAAACCTTTACCTTCTGCCTTGAAATCAATACTGTGTATTGGGATTGTGTAATTGGGATAATGTCCATTATCACCATTATTATTCAATATTATTCTAGAAATGTTAGCTATAGGAGTAAGACAAGAAAAAGAAATTGAAGGAACAATACTGTGTATTTATTCCAAGGCAGAAGAGTGGTAAGGAGTAGGCAATGGGGATTAAGTGACTTGCTCAGGGTCACACAGCTAGGAAGTGTCTGAGGCCAGATTTGAACCTAGGACCTCCCATCTCTGGGCCTGGCTCTCAATCCACTGAGCCACCAAGCTGGCCCCTCTAATATTTTAAATAAGAATGAATGTTGTATTTTGTCAAAAGCTTTTTCTGCATCTGTTGAGATAAGCATATAGTTAACGTTAAGTTTTTTTTTTTATTGGTATGGTCAGTGCTGCTTAGGGTTTTCTTAATACTGAGACTGTCTATATCAATAGTTTGGAAAAGCTTTTATGAAGTACTTACTCCGTACAAAGCAAAGTGTCCTGGATAGAAACCAGGTCTTAGAGACATGGAAGACATGGGTGCAAGTGTCACCTCTGTTATCTACAGGCTCTATGACCCCATGGCAAGTAGACCTCTCAGTGCTGTAGGCAGCTCTCTCGGACTCTAAGTTTTACTACATGTGCTGGTCTGCCCCGGTTGAGGGTGTTTCCTCCCCTTAGCAGTTTCCGACACCAGGGAAATCATACATCCAATCCCTCTTCCTATTAAAAGATCTGGGGGAAGGTCTCCTATAGGAAGAATTTATGGAATCCTGGGGAGGAAAATCACACAGAACAAGAGAAGATGGGTAGAGATCTGTACTAGAAGAGGGAATGCCCACACCAAGGAAACTCCATCACTATTATTTTTTTTAAGCATTTATTAAGAACCTACTCTGAGCCAGGCACCATGTTAAATAATCTATAATTTGATTCTCACAATAATCTTGGGAAGTAGGTACTGTTATTATCCCCATTTTATAGTTGAGGAAATCAGAGGAGAAGAGGTCAAATAACATGCCCAGGGTCACATAGCTAGCAGATATCTGAGGCTAGATTTTTAACTCATGTCTTCCTGAATCTAGGTCTAGTGGTTTAATGACCTGCCTGGCAGCATGGCATATACAATGATTAGAGTATTGTATGCCTGTTGGTCCACTGTATAAAAACGAGAAGTTTGAAGAGACAAGAAATCAAAACTTAATAACTAAGACTTTGATGATAAAAAGGAATGCGCATCAACTGGCCTTAGTATTAGTAGCATTCTTCACCCAGGAGTTCCCTGTCCCTGTGAAATTCCAGGTCTAGGACTCATCCCCATCCCTATTGCAAAGCAGTGGACTAAGTTCTGGGGAAATGATGATGATTTAGTCAAGTAAAAAATAGCAATTAAATTTAGCAATAAAGTTACATAGCATAAGTAATGTATAAGGTCAGTTTTACATGTAAATGTAGCATTACCTGGGTAGCTCAGTGTATTGAGAGCCAGGTCTAGAGACGGGAGGTCCTGGGTTCAAATCTAGCCTCAGACACTTCCTAGCTGTATGACCCTGGGCAAGTCACTTGACCCCCATTGTCTACCCTTACCGCTCTTCTGCCTTGGAGCCAATATACAGTATTGACTCCAAGATGGAAGGTAAGGGTTTAAAAAAATAAATGTAGGGGCAGCTGGGTAGCTCAGTGGAGTGAGAGTCAGGCCTAGAGATGGGAGGTCCTAGCTTCAAACCCGGCCTCAGCCACTTCCCAGCTGTGTGACCCCGGGCAAGTCACTTGACCCCCATTGCCCACCCTTACCAATCTTCCACCTATGAGAAAATACACCAAAGTACAAGGGTTTAAAAAAAATGTAGCATTTATGTTATGTTAAGTTATGTTAAGCGATAGCCCACAAAATGAAAACCTTCTCCACCAGCATCTGCACCTGACCTTGAAGGTAAATAACATTTCATAAACAAGTTTATTTCTTTACATTCTTTCTTATTATTTACAAATATGTTAATTTGTAATTTATAAAGTACATTTTCATATTTAAAAGCATATCAAACAAAAAATTCATGTGATCTTGTATAAATGGAGATTTTGAACATTGGGCTTCATCCCCCATAAGTCCCTTAGATTTCCCAAAATTCACTTTAATCTCTCCTGTGCCTCCAGGTTTGCGTGGTCACGTTTGCATATAGTTTGCTATGACTCCTCCCTCTTCCTCTTTGGCTCTAGGAGAGGTTGCTGGGGGTGTTTAGCACATTTCCCCCTAGTTTTTTATGTTAGTTTATTATTAATAAAATGTTATTAAATATAATAGTTATTGATTATTCATTTTAAAATCCACAGTCTTATGGGGCTGGAACAGATTAATTGCATTTCCATTAATTTAAGGGGGGAGAAATTCGATTTGACACAAGAACAAATTGAGTTACAAGTTTGGCCATGGAACGAATTAAACTCATGTGTCAAGGTACCACTGTACTTCCTAGCTATGTGACTCTGGGTGAGTCACAACCCCCATTACTGAGTTCTTACTACTCTTCTGTCTTGGAACTAATATAAAGTATTGATTCTAAGATGGAAGACAAGGATTTTTAAGAAAAATTTTCTCTTCTGCCTAGAGATGGGAGGTCCTGGGTTCAAATCTGGCCTCAGATACTTCCCAGCTGTGTGACCCTGGGCAAGTCACTTAAGCCCCATTGCCTAGCCTTTACAGCTCTTCTGCTTTGGAATCAATACACAGTATTGACTCCAAGATGGAAGGTAAGGGTTTTTAAAAAATAAATAAAATCTTCTCTGGTCTAGACATCTTCATTTTCTTCGACAGATATTAATTTGGCATGGTCTCAAGGTTTTTCTCCGTCCTGATTATTTATCTCCAGATACTCTCTACTTTATCAATGTCCTTCCTAAATTGTGAGCAAACATTTGACTGAGAGCAGTTAGGTGGTACAATAATTAGAGTTGGAAAGACCTGAGTTCAAAAGAGGTCTCCAACAAAGAATTAGCTGTGTGAACCTGAGCAAGTCACTTAACCTCCGTTTGTCTCAGTTTCTTCATCTATAAAATGAGGATTTAAAATAGCACCTAATTCCCAGGGCTGTTGTGGGAATCAAGTAAGGTAATATTTATAAAGCTCTTAGCATGGTGCCTGGCATATTGTAGGCGCCACATAAAATGTTAGTTATTATTATTACTACTCCACAAATGGTCTAACCAGGGTAGATTGCAATATGGCCACTATTGCCCTAGTCCAGAACACTGTGGCTTTCTGAGTTTCTCGGATTCCATAATATCACATTTACTCACTTCCTAGATGTGTGACCCTGAGCAATTCACTTACCCTTACCACTATTCTGTCTTAGAACAGATACTTGGTATCAATTTTAAGATAAAATTTAAGACAAAAAAAAGTTTCAAAAAGTGAGATTGCATTTGCTTTCTTGGCTGCCGAGTCTCATTCCTGATTCTGTCACTTCCCTGTAAGGAACTTACGAGAAGGGGTGGCTTCTCTGGCTTTATGTCTTACGTCCCCTAGGATTGACCTCCAAACTCAAGACCCTTCAATATTTCGAGTACAGAACAAAAGTTTATAATTCTTCTGCTTGGCTGAACTTGTCCTTCATGAAAGTGGGAGAAAAAAAAAGTTTTCTCTCAATTCCTATAAGCTGACTGGATTCAGAACAAAGGAGTGTGGAGATCACCTCGTCTGATTGTCTCATCTTAGCGAGGAAGAAACCAAGGCCAGTAGAGAAGTTTGCCCGGTTCAGTGATTGGTAATTTGAACCCATGTCTTCTGATAATCTAGAGTTCTTTCCAGGATCCATGTTTTCCCAATCCTGTTACCAAGTGTATGGGCAGGGGAGGGAAGCAGATGACAGTTTGGATCATACACTTTCAGAAAACTTAAGTGGAAGTTTGTTATTACATGTAATTGGCAAAATAAAAGGTCTTTATAATTAAAAAAAATGTGACTTTAAGTTTCGTGTTCTAAGTCCTCTCCCTTTTTTCTGATCTTCCCTCCCTGCCCTTCCCTCTTCCTGAGAGAGTAAGCAATCTGATATAGATTTTAGGTTTAATCATATAAAACAATTTCCTATATTTGCTTAGTTCATTTGCTTCTACATGTAATGTATCTAATCTGAATTACTGAGCTCTCTTCTTTAACTATTACCAAATTGTTTTTGAGAATTAATGCTTTGTAGTGTAGTTCAAGATCTGATACTAGCAGGCCCTTTTCCTTTCTACTTTTTTTTTTTCATTAATACCCTTGGGATTCTTGACTTTTTGTTCCTATAGAGAGATTGTTATTTTTTTAGCTCTATAAGACAATCATTTGATTATGACATCAAATTTATAACTTAATTTAGATAGTATTGTCATTTTTATTATGTTGGCACCCATGAGCAATTAATTTTTTCCCAATTATCTATTGTTAAAAATCCTTACCTTCTGTCTTAGTAAGAGTTCTAAGACAGAAGAGCAGTATAGGCTAAGCAATCAGGGTTAAGTGACTTGCCCAGGGTCATACAGCTAGGAAGTGTCTGAGGTCAGGTTTGCAGCTCCTTTTGACTTCAGGCCTGGTTCTCTATCTACTGTGCTCCCTAACTACCCCTAATATATGTTTTTATTTCTATAAATAATGTTTTGTAGTTGTATTTGTAGGATTCTTTGTATGTATCTTAGTAGGTAGATTACCAAGTATTTTATACATTATATAGTTATTTTAAATGGAATTTCTCTTTCTATCTTACTGTTGAGTTTTATAAGTAATATGTAGAAATACTGATAAATTATGTGGATTTATTTTATATACTACAATTTTGCTGATGTTATAAATTATTTCCATTTTTTATCATTTGTAACACAAATTAAAAAAAGAAAAAGAAAAAAGTCTAGCAAACCCAACCAGCACACTGTCCTCACCTAAGAATGAGGATATTCATAGTACTATGTTGATAGTCTGTCCTGCCTTTTCTCCTCCCTGCTCCCCCCCCCACCCCCCACTATGAAGAGAGAGAAGTGTATTTTCTCAACTCTTCTTGGTCTCTCCACTTACATTGTAGCCATTCTTTATATTGTTTTCCTGTTTATTTCACATATAATAGTTCTCATATGTCAACCCCAGGTTTCCATTAATTATTTAAAAAATTTTTAAATTAATTTTTTAAATTTTTTCCATGGTTACATGATTCGTGTTGCCTCACTTCCCTTTCCCTCTCCCCTCCCAGAGTTGACAAACAATTTCACTGGCATATATATGTATATTTATATATATGTATATATAGTTATATATATATATATATTGTTATAATTATCTGTGAGGTCTCTTGTATCTATTTGAGATGGTAGAAATGATGTATAGAGAGTAATAAGATGACCCTTCTCCCTTATAACAGTTGCCCAGGCAGGATCCTTCAGGTCAAGAGGTATATCCCTTCAGGACCCACCTGGGGTTAATTGATATATTGATTTGGGCTCATCAGCTAGGATAACGACGATATTCTGACTGCGTTGTCTCCCTTCCCAAAACAAGCTTTGAAACTGATTTAGGAAGGTACTTTAACTTTATATATTAAACAGGAAGGATAAGGGTAGAGGACTGTGGTATAGGAGACCCTACTTTAATTGTTACTAATGAAATCTCAACTGCTGGCAGATGAAGAATCAATGTAGCTTCCCTCTGGTTCAGCCTGGCCAGGACTAAACTAGAGTAGGTAAACTGCTGGGAAATCTTCAGCTTCTTCTTCAGTAGATCTTCAGCCTTAACAGTTGAGTTATGTCCACCCTTTCCACCCTCTTCTTCGTCTCCTGCCCACTTCCTGGATCCCTCCCAGGCCCTGGGAAACCTAGATATCTAGATGATGAAACTCCTAATATCTAGGGGCAGTAGACACCAAGGTGGTGGTCAAGTACAGGTTGAAAACGATATCTCAAGTGCAGGAAGAGTTTGCAGAGAGATGTTTGCACCTCTCACTCCAAGGCCAGGATCCACCAATCTCCAGCCTCAGCACAGGTCAAAGACCCAGAATCTCTCTTCAGGGTTCTCAACTGCCTCTCCTGCCTCTCGCATGCTTCCTGGGAACATTCCACCCAACTGACTTATTTGTCAATCAAAGGTGAACTTCAAGCTCCCAGAGATTCAATATAACAATATATATACATATATATATATAAATATATATATTATCACTCAAAACCTATTTCCATATTGTTTGTTTTTGTTAGAGTAATCTTTTAAAATCCAAACTCTAAATCATATACCCATATAAACAAGTGATAAATCATATGTTTTTCTTCTGCGTTTCTACTCCCACCGTTCTTTCTCTTGATGTGGATAGTATTGTTTCTCATAAGTCCCTCAGGATTGTCCTGGATCATTGCATTGCTTTTTTTTTTTTTTTTTTTTTTTTAATTTTTTTTATTTTAAACCCTTAACTTCTGTGTATTGACCCATAGGTGAAAGATTGGTAAGGGTAGGCAATGGGGGTCAAGTGACTTGCCCAGGGTCACACAGCTGGGAAGTGTCTGAGGCCGGATTTGAANGAAGGAAGGAAGGAAGGAAGGAAGGAAGGAAAGAAGGAAGGAAGGAAGGAAGGAAGGAAGGAAGGAAGAAAAAGAAAAGAAGGAAGGAGGGAAGAAAAAGAAAAGAAGGAAGGAAGGAAGGAAGGAAAGAAAGAAAGAAAGACCATAGAGTGTGGAAATATTGAGTTCAAATCCACCTCTGGTACTTACTCCCTGACCTTGGACAAAATATGCTTGGGGCTTAGTTCCTTCATCTGTAAAATGAAGAGGTTAGGCTAGATGACCTCTAGGATCCTGACTGTGTAGAGGGAATTTTATCCCCTCCCCCTCCTGAATTTCCAACCCAGTTCATCCCATTTTTTACATGCCAGTGCTGCTGCATCCATGAAAATAAATAAAAGGGTGTGGGTGGGGCTCACCTAGGTCTTTTGCTCTCTCTACTTCCCAGAGCAGGCAGGAGACAGATGGAAAATCCTGCAGAATGAGCTACACATGTTCAGACTTAGAGTAGGAAAGACTTTTAATCTATGCTTATCTGCCTTTTCTATTTCAAGTGATTATTAATAAACTTTATAGAAAATAAGAACTTGGAAAATATTAATTTTAATCTAACATGACTAGCTCTGAAGCCATGATCCTATGACTACTCTGGACCTGATTTCTCACCTATAAAATGAGAATAGAATCATAAAATGTGAGCCCTACAAGAGGAATGAGATATCACTTCCTCTCTTTATATTACAGATGAAGAAATAGGCTCAGAGAAGGAGAGGGACTTGCCTAAAGTCGAACAGCCTAGAACTATATTGGCGAACCTATGATGTACATGCCAGAGGGGACTACTCCTTTCCCCCTCTCCAGGTGTGCCTGAGGACATTTCTCACATGACCTGCCCTTCTGTCCCACAGCCCAATGGGAAGGCTTCCTCCCTCCATGTCCAGGGTAAGGTATGGAGGAGTGTCACATTCAGCATGAGGGTTGCAGTTTGGGCACTTGGTCTCTAAAAGGTTCACCATCACTGGCCTAGAAAGAGGCAAAACTGAGATTCAAACCCAGGTCTTCTGAATCCTAAGGTCAAAGCCTATTCTTCTTCTCCACTCCCTCCCTCCTAGAGGTAGGGTGAAGAAAATATCTTGTAAATGTTAAAGTTGAGACAGAATAAGAGCTGTTATTTATTTTTCCCAGCATGAATGAAAGCTGTGGAAGAAATCCCTTTTTGTGAGGTAGGGATTCTACCAGCCACAAGCCAAACCAGTGTTTTCTAGGTCAGTTACCAGCCTCCTATTATCTAACCCTATTATCATGATCAGATCTGAACATCTGAACAATGCCCATTCTCATACAATTTCAGGATAAACTCGGACTTGTTTTAGATGCCCATCGAAGCACAAGAGGGTGGGCAGTCATTTCCAATCAATCTTTGATCAAGTGCCAAGACCAAAGGATTAGAATCCAGAGGGCCCTGGTCAGGACATTACTCAATATATCTTGATTTGCATTCTTCAGTCAGGCATACTAAAATACCTTATGTGACCCTGTATCCATTGTGAAGACAGGAATTTGATCCAGATTTGTGATTTTATCAGGGTTGAGAACCCATATTGAGGAAATTCTCTATCATTGCAAGCTGGCCAATCATTCTTAAATTTTTTTGTCCATGAAGGGTAAGTAGTTAGTACAGTGGATAGAGTGCCAGGCCTGGAGAAAGGAGGATCTGGGTTCAAATCTGGTCTCAGACACTTTCTAACTGGGTGACTCTGGTCAAGTAACTTTACCCCAGCTGCCTAGTCTTGGCTCCTCTTCTGTTTTGGAACTGATATTAAGACAGAAAATAAGGGTTTAATAAAATTGTTGTTTTAAATAATTGCCTGGGACAATTGAGACTTTAAGGACTCACTCAGGGTCATATAAGTGGTAGGCTTTGGACCCTGGTCTTCCTGGTTTTGAGGCCAGCCCTTTTTTCACTCTACCTTGATGATTCTCTCGTAACTAGAATTATCAGAGATTAAAGAATCTCTGGTCCAGAAGGGAACCCAGCAGGACACAGACCAACCCATATCTGAGTCTGAATCTTCTCCATCATATCTCAAGAAATAATATCCCAGGTTCTCCTTGAAGACCATTAGTGAGGAAGTCTGAATCCTTCATGGATAGCTCTATCAGAGAGTAAGCTTTTCCTAGCACCCAAACCTAAATCTGACTCTCTGCTTGAGTCTTGACTCTGCTATTTATTAGCTCCATGACCTTGGCCAGATCTCCATTAACTTCCAGAGCTGTTCTGTTCCAGAGCAGAGAGTTCCTGCAGTTGCAAAATGGAGTTGAAAATATTTCCCATAACTACTTCACAGGATTTTTGTTAGTAAATCCTAAAACTTCATGTGCAAGTGAGTTGTTATTATCATGGACAATTATTATTCATGGCTCCCTGGTTGGGTGTACCTCCATTCTGGCAGCTGCTCTAAAGGGACTTGGTTGCTTTTGTTCAGTCATTTCAGTAGTGTCGGACTCTTAGTGATCCCATTTTGGGGTTCTCTTGGCAGGGAAACTGGAGCTCTTTTCCATTTCCTTCTCCAGCTCATTTTACAGATAAAGAACTGAGGCAAACTGGGCTAAGTGACTTGCCCAGGGTCGCACAGCTAATAAGTGTCTGAGGCCAGAGTCCAGGCCCAGTGGTCTATCCACTGTGCCACCCAGTTGCCTTCTAAGGAAACTAGTGTTGCTTAATTAGCCTGGTAATCTCACAGATGTTAGATTTAATTACTAGAGAATCAAAGCTGATAGGGCTATCCCAGTTGATACACACACACTTCTTGTATGTATGAAAGCTTTACTAAAATATTGAATAAATAAACTTTTCTTTTTATCTATTAACCATGAAAAAAATAACTCCAGTTAATGTGGTACCAAATAAAACAAAACCACTTAGTATATATTGGGAACTTTATCTTGACTGTGATCTGTTCTTGTTTTTTTAACTAATGGCTTTTTTATCTTTTTCTCACTAGCTTTAATGTCATATATGACCCCCTTTGTTTCTGTCTGCAGCCTGTTCCAAAGGAGATCAGAAGGAATAATCATCTCCTTATCACCTTTTTAACTTCCTTATTTAGCTGAGTAAATGTATCTCCCAGCGAAAGGTAAATCCCATTGAGGGCAAGGATGGATCGTCCGGATTTTGTATCCTCAGCTCTTAGTACAGTGACTTGCATATAATGGACGCTTTATAAACGTGTGTTAAATGAATGGTCTAGTATAATGTTGCACAAGAAATTTCTGAGCCAGAACCAGAAAAGGTTTCCTTAAATCAGTGATCTCCAGAGTGGGATAATATGAGCATTTCCAGGGAGTGTACAAGATATGCAATTCTATGGCAGGCAGTATCTTGACAAACTGGTGGGTATAAAAGGAGGTTTACCAGGATTAATGGGAGGAGCTGGGAATGCTTTTCCTCTCTGAAAGGATCCTACAGGGAAGTCTATCCTTGGTCTGCTCAGCTCCAGATGAAAGAACTAGGAGCATTGAAAAGAGATGCAGAGAAGCTGGCTTGGGCTTAATGAAAAGAAGAACTTTTGAACAATTAGAACTGTCCCCAAATGGAATAATAGATTGGAGGGAAGCATTTCCTGACTTTGGAGGTCTTCAGGAAGGGGCTGCTTGGTGAATTTTGTTGCATGATCCCTATATAGGAATGTGTTAGAAACAAAAGATGGCCTCAGACATTGCTTCAAACTTGAAAATGATGAGACTCTGTGAACTTGAGATTATGTAGCCTACCAATGACAAGTCAGTATTCATAGGATGTGCAAGGAGTATTCAGAGAGCACTAGAACCTCTGGTGGGAGGATTTGTTGAACCCTTTTCAGGGCTTTAATCCAACCTTGATGTCCAACTGTCACCTATTTCTCAACTGTGGCTCCAAGAAACTGTAGAAAGCACAGCAACCACATACAGATAAAATCATCTTGGCATACAGGCTAAACCAGGTTGAAAGTAACCAATGGGCCACCAACCTGTGGGAATGTGAAGACTTCTTGCAGAATGGACAGATAAGAACAAATTGTTCCAATGGGCAAGAAGGTGGCTGAAGCAGGTGCTATGCAGTGCTTAAAGACTGGTTAATCATTGAAGATATTAAGGTCATACACTATATTGTAGGCCATCACCAGTTGTCTGTACTTTTGTCTTGCCACTGGACTTTGATAACTAAAAGAAAGAGTGAAGCCAACAACTTTAGGTAACTCTTCTTAAATCTAATTCATATGGGAATCAAGATATCACCCTCATGGTGTCATTCGTCTTCTTCAAAAACAAAGGATGATGAAAAAAAAAGAATAGGATGGCCGGGTTAAAATGGCAACAGAGTAAAAAGCAGCTGCTTAATCTCTCCTAACCAAAGCATATAGGACTCCTCAAGGGGACATAAAAACAAATCCAGATGAAGGGAGGGACTCCACAACAGGGTGCAGCATTGAAGGTACGTGGAATCCAGGCATTTCCACACTATAAAGGGGTAAAACAGCTCTCATTAAAACTCGAGCTGAGCAATCCCCTCCCCCGCCCCCCACACCACCTACAGTTCCAAGGCCAGTGCACAAGAGTTAAAGCAGGTTTGGGGCACCCATTAAGTCATTGGCAGCTCCAGGGCCTGTTCCTGAGAGCAGCAAGACTTAGGACCCCAAGAGGCTAAAGAACGCATGTGGACTTTGAACACAGACTGTGAGCGTAGTCGCAGGTAAAGGCATTGCCGTAGGTGTGGACAAGGATCTTGAGCACAGGCTTGGACTTCTAGTGGGGACCCTGTGCAGATGGGAGCACAGCTGTGGAAGCAGTACCCTGAGACTGTTGAAGGAGCCTTGGGCAGAGGGGGTAGAACAGGGACGACCAGGAGGCTCGACCCTGAGAACAATGAGACCTGAGACCTCGGTAGCCTAGAGAGTGCAGACAGACCCTGAGTGTGAGGATAAAGCAGAGAAGGCTCAAGGCTAACAACAATGGCAAGCCAAAATCGGAAACCCCAGAATAGAAAGATCATCAAGAAGAAATCTGTAACACTCGACAACTTTTACACAGAGAAAATCCAGACAACAGAGCAAACAGCAGAGGAGAACAAACAAGTACTCATATCCAAACCTTCCCAAAATAATGAAAACTGGGCACAAGCTATTGAAGAGTTCAAATCAGAGATGATGAGAAAAATGGAAGAGATCTGGCAAGAAAATAACAGTTTAAAAGGCAGAATTTTGCAGTTGGAAAGTGAGGCTCAGAAATCAAATGAACTGATAAGCAAATTGAACACCAGAAATGACCAGATTGAAAAGGAAAACCAGTCCCAAAAGGCTAGAATTGAGCAATTAGAAGCTAATGATCTATCAAGACAACAAGAACAAATAAAACAAAGTCAAAAGACTGATAAAATAGAAGGAAACATGAAATATCTCACTGAGAAAGTGACAGACCAAGAAAACCAGTCTAGAAGAGACAATCTGAGAATCATTGGTCTTCCTGAAAAAGCAGAAATTAATGGAAATTTGGACTCCATACTAAAAGAAATTATTCAGCAAAATTGCCCTGAAGTTCTACAACAAGAGGGCAATATACATTGAAAGGATCCATAGATCACCCTCTTCACTAGACCCAGAAAAGACAACCCCCAGGAATATAATAGCCAAATTCAAGAGCTTCCAAGTAAAAGAAAAAATTTTACAAAAAGCCAAAAAGAGACAATTCAGATATCAAGGAGCACCAATCAGGATCACACAGGATCTGGCAGCCTCCACGCTAAAAGACCTCAAGGCTTGGAATATGATATTCAGAAAGGCAAGAGAACTGGGTCTTCAACCATGGATCAACTACCCATCAAAACTGACTATATACTTCCAGGGGAAAGTATGGGCATTCAACAAGATAGAAGATTTCCAAGTATTTGCACAGAAAAGGCCAGGACTAATTGGAAAGTTTGATATCCGACCACAAAAATCAAGAGAAACATGAAAAGGAATAATAAACTGGAGGAACTCCATGTGAACTGGAAAGACCTCCAGGAACTGATGCAGAGTGAAAGGAGCAGAGTCAGAAGAACATTGCACACAGAGACTGATATACTATGGTAAAATCGAATGTAATGGACTTCCGTACCAGCAGCAAGGCAATGACACAGGACAATTCTGAGGGATTTATGGTAAAGAACGTTACCCACATTCAGAGGAAGGACTGCAGGAGAGGAAACATAAAAGAGAAACAACTGCTTGAACACATGGGTCGAGGTGGACATGATTGGGGATGTAGACTCGAAACTACCACACCAATGCAACTAACAACAATTTGGAAATAGGTCTTGATCAATGACACATGTTAAAACCAGTGGAAATGTGTATCGGCCATAGGTGGGGGGAGTGCGGGGTGAGGTGAAGAGGAAAGTAGGAGCATGAATTATGTAACCATGTTAAAAATGAATATTAATAAATGTTTAAAAAAACAAAGGATGAATGGCAGCTAGGTGGTTCAGTGGATGGAGAGCAAGGCCTGGAGATTGGAGGTACTGAGTTCAAATCTAACCTCAGACACTTTCGAGCTGGGTGCCCCTGGGCAAGTTACTTAACTCCAATCACTTAACTTACTTCTGTTCTGCCTTAGAACCAATACTTAGTATTGATTCTAAGACAAAAGGCAAGAGTTAAAAACAATAACAACAAAGGTCAAACAACAATTATTTTCACAGTGAAGCATGGAAGATAAGGAACCACTCAGAGTAATGGTAACCCATTTACATAGCTTTCGAAAGCACTTAACATACCCCATACATCTTTATAATGTTAGGGTAATGTAGGTACTGCAGGTCCTCATTTTACAGATGATAAAACTGAGGCTCAAAAAGGTTGTGGGACTTATCTGTGGTCACACATCTGCTAAGTGTTAGAGGCAGCTCTAAGTCCTGTACTCTTATGTCTGTATATTGCCTTCCTTACCCCTAGTTTCTGCAGTCCTTGGGGCTGAGGTATGATCAGTATAATCAATGGCACTTTGCTTCTGCCCATATTTGCTTAAGACTATGCCATTTTAGACAGTCTTGATGGCCTGCCCAAAAACAAGTCCCAGGGAAGAAGCAAACCAAGAGGTTCAACTCAAAAACAGTGGCAATGATGTTGAGAGTCAACCAGTTTTGAAGAAGGTGGTGAGAGGCAGTGGGATAGATTTAGCAAAGAACTAAATTTGAAGTCAGAAGACCTGGGCTCTGAATCTCAGCCTTTCTCCTGAACTGATATCTATTTAGCTATTTTCCTCATGGGATATTCCATCTCCTCCTCCTGCATGTTGATATGAAGGTCCCTCTCCCCCACATCAGTAGTGAATCCCTCTTCCCTTCAGAATTCCTCCAAACCAGTGATTCCCAAAGTGGGCACCACTGCCCCCTGGTGAGTGCTGCAGCAATCCAGGGAGGTGGTGATGACCACAGGTGCATTTATCTTTTCTATTAATTGCTATTAAAATTTTAAAAAATTAATTTCCAGGGAGCTAAGTAATATTTTTTTCTGGAAAGGGGGTAGTAGGCCAAAAAGTTTGGGAACCACTGCTTCAAATTCTGTTTGTAATTCACTGGTCTTGCCTTCTCTGCCACAGAAGCTAGATAATGCAGGGAATCAAGTTCTGAGCCAGGAATTGGGAAGACCTTAGTTCATATCCCACTATAGACCTTTGAAATGGATCAGCATCCAGACACCCAAAAGTTTGAATTATTAGAGCCTTTATTACCTACTGGTGGAGCACCCCCTCTTAATGGGAGTCGTGCCAAACAAAGGGTAAGTGCAGATTTTATAGAAGTACAGAGGATGGGAAATCTTTCTTTGACATGTGCACCAAAGGAAGAGACTGGTAGATTTAAACAGTCATACATGTATAACTCCTTATTGGGATGGCAGAAGCAAGCAAGAAATAATTTATAGAAACAGAGGTTTGTGCTTTTAGCATTTTTGCAGGATCAGGTACATTCCAGTGTTATCAGGGCAGGCATTTCCTGCTGTCATAAATTTAACCCTGGCTGAAATGGATCTGAGCCTTTACGGTTCTCTGGGGAAGCTGCAGGCTTCTAAAGGAGGCTGGGAATATAGGTGTTCATCTATTTCACCTTTACTTATCAGTGTGACCCTGGGCAAATTACTTACCAGATTTCCATAATTTTTATTTTGTGGTTTTGGTTTTATATGATTATTCTTTTACAGAACACTATTCACATCCAGGAACTGTAAAAATAGAAACACAGAAGAAAAACAACTGCTTGGGGATATGAATACCTATGGGTCAATGGGGATATGATTGGGAATACTGACTAAACAATCACCCTAGTGCAAATATAAATAATATGGAAATAGGTCTTGATTGATGACACATGTAAAACCCAGTGGAATTGCTCATTGGCTATGTGAGGGGCAAGGGAGAAGGGAAGGGAAAGAATATGAATCATGTAACCATGGGAAAACATTTTAAATTAATTAATTAAATAAAAAATTCAAATAAAATATGATTATTCTCTTACAAAAAAATGAACAATATGGAAATATGTTTTGCATGATTATACATGTATAACCCAGGTCAAATTGCTTACTATCTTCAAAATAGGGGAAAGAAGGAAGATAGGGAGACAATTTGGATCATATAACTTCAGAAAACGTATGTGGGAAAATGTTATTACATGTAACTGGTAAAATAAATTATTTTATATAAAATTATTAAAATAAATTATTTTTATTAAAAATACTAAAAAATCACCTTAGATTTCCATAACTGCAAAATGGGAATAATAATAGCACCCACCTCCCAAGTTTTTGTGAGGACCAAATGATAATGGAGTAGAACTCCCACAGGTCCAGGTAATCTTAGTGGTGGGACAGTGTCAGCGTTTTAAGACAAATGAGGGCAGTCAATCTGAACTTCAGCCAAGCAGGCTTCATAGAGACTGCTCTGATCTGCCTCGAGTAAGGTTTATTTTTATATGCTTTGAGATCACACATAAGGTTGGCATGGAAATTCATTTTCAACATACATCTTTTCTTGGAGATAATGGATTAAGCCATACATTAACTTTGTTACTAACAACTATTCATTCTCCAGTAACTTCCAATATTTTTCAAAGGTATGTTTTGACATGTTTCCCAGGCTATGGGGTGGAGAGAACAGTTCAGGGATGGACTGGCCTTTCCACGGAAGGCTACTTCTCCATTTTTCATCCATTGTAATGTACCAAATCAGGGATCAGGTGGGGAGGCTTATTGTTTCTGGTTTCTCATTATGTAAACTTCTGTGTATGGGAATGGAAAATCTGAATACAGTTTGCTGTAGTTTAAAGTCTTAAACATTAACTCACGATTTGATGGTTTCTTATGAAGTGACTTTTAGGGGAATTTCTGTATTAATACATGTAAAGGTGGGAATTTCCTAGGAGTCTGTAGGGGGTCTGTAGAAACTCTAGTAATAGCCTTTACTATTCTTCTGCATTTCCCTGGGGCTGAATAGAGATATTGATCACAATAATTTCAATAATAAGAATGTTAGTAAGAGTCACACAAGGGTATCTAAGTGAGGGGTTTCCATCCTCCCTGGAATCTACTGTGCAGTTCTAGGATTCCCCACTGTGACTTTGTCATTCAGGAAGGGTTTGACAACCTCTGGCAAAATGACAGAATTTTGGTATAGAGTTTATCACATAGTAGGTGCTTAATAAATGCTTGTTTCCTTTCTTTTCACTCTGGAACTCCCCTTAGCACCTGGGGCCTTCCAACATAAAACTTTCTTTTACCCCATAGTTTTCTTCTTCTATCAGTGAGTTCCTCCTAGGCCCTCCATTTTGGGGAGGAGTCCAGGTGGACCATCCTATATTCTTCTCTTGGCTCTGCTTGTGACACTCTGCACTTGGCCTTCCTGCCTTCAAACAGTGACCCTATCCCTTACTTTTCAGTTTTTTTCCCTGATTAGAATTCAAATTCCTTCAGGGCCAGGAGTATGTATCTGCTAACACTTTTATAGCACCTACTATGTGCCAGATACTGTGCTAAGTGCATAACGATCATCATTTCATTTGATCTTCACTATTGCTCTTGGGATATGTTGTTGTCAATTCAGTCATATCCAACCCTTTGTACCTCCATTTGAGGTTTTGTGGCAAAAATGCTGGAATGACTTGCCATTTCTTTTTCCAGCTCATTTTATCCCCATTTTACAGAGGAAGAAACCAAGGCACAGAGATTAAGTGGCTCACCCAGGATCACACAGCTAGTGAATGTCTGAAGCCAAATATGAATTCAGATCTGCCTGGTTCCAGGCCCAATGTTCCACCACCACCACCACATCTTGTATTTGTATCCCCAGCACTAAACATAGCCCCTGGCACATGCTTAGCTCCTTACTAGATGTTTCTTGCCTTTCTTCACCTGGCTTCCTTCTGAACACACAGCTAAGATGCCATACAAGGGCTTAGGTGATCTCCAAAAATTGTTAGTGCTATCATACTCCTTAAATTCCTTTGGCTTACATTTATGTGTTTTGTATGTCCTTCTCTGTGTATCTGTAGTATCCCCCTAGCAGAATGTACTCCCCCAAACAGTAGGTGCTGTTTTAGGTTTGCCTTTGTGTCCCTAGCCCTAACCCAGTCTCTAGCCTTTTGTAGATGCTGGTTAAATGTTTGGTGACTTGGAAAAGTTGCTGGGAAAATGAAGAAAGCAGAGCTCAAAGAACAAAGCCAGTGAAAATAAAATCAACAGGTGAGGCAACAAATCCCTGTGCAAACACCAAGAAGGATCAGTGTGCAACACATCTTTCTTTTGTGCCAACAATTGATCAACTCACCTTCCTTCCTGCCCCTCCCACCAAGTGCTCTTTAAGGGGACTCATTTGTGTTTGTTGGGAAGTGTCTTTTGTGTCAAAGTAAATATAGTGATATGGGAGTGATGACACATGCTTGTAATCCTTAGGTAACTGGGTGGATCTCTTGATCTTGATGGGAATTCTGAGTTGCAGTGGGCTAAGTGGATTGAATGTCCATCTAAAAGAAGTTTGGAATTAAGGTGTTGTGGTATGAGGTTGGTGGCACTTTAGGGAACCTAAGGAGGGGCAGACTAACCCCATTCAGAAATGAAACAGGTCAAAGCATCTGTGTAGATCAGGGTGGCATCTGGCCATGAGGAGCCTCTGCACTTCCAGCCTGGGTAAGAAAGAAAGAAAGATGGAAGGAATGAAGGAAGAGAGAGGAAGGCAGGAAGGGAGGAAGGGAGGAAGGGAGAAAGAGAGAAAGAGAAAGGAAGGGAAGAAGAAAAGAAGGGAGGAGGGAAGCAAAGAAGGAAGGAGGAGGGAGAGAAGAAAGGAAAGGAGGATATGAAGGAAAGAAGGAGGAAGGGAGGGAGGAAGGAACAAGTACCAGGTTTGGAATCAGAGGACTTGAGTTGAAATTCTGGTTCTGGTAATTAATAGTTCTATGTCCTTGGGCAGGTCACATCACCTGTTTTGGATCTCATTTTATGCCACCATTTACCTGGGTAATTGTAAAAAGGAATCTCATTCAAGTATGGGTTGGACAAGATCTGATGCCCCTGCTAGCTCTGAATTAATTATCCTGGGCCACTACAGTCAAAACATCTGTGAGTCATTGGACCATTCTCAAGGTAGAAGGGGCCTCAGAGGTCAGCTGGTCCAAACTTGAAGTAGTCTGAATAAATGAAATAGGTTAGAGAATAAAGTAGAATTGAAGTAGATGAAATAGATTGATCCAGTGATGGGCAAACTACAGCCTGTGGGCCAGATGTGGCCCCCTGAAATGTTCTATCCAGCTCCGTGACATTATTCCTAATCTGACAAAGACAATGAGTAGGATACAATACAATGAAACTTCAAAAAAGTTGCCTTAGAAACAGAGTGACAGATGAGCATTTCCTTTCCTTTGGCTCCCTCTTTAAAAAGTTTGCCCATCACTAGATTAATCCATTCCTGCATTATTTAGGAAACTGATCTAGTCCCTCCAGGAGGTCGAGTAACCTATGTGGGTAATGGGCCAGAGTCCAATTATCCTATGGCCAACAAAGGGACAACAGGACAAATAAATAGGTCAGGATGGAATGCAAAGTAAACACATAGCTCACTATGGATGAGTGTTTAGGAACATGTGAAAAGTAAGTATCCCTTGAGTGATCTGAATGTTATCTATTTATCACTGATCACACACACCTGTGTTTGTGATGAGGCTTTTGCTTGATTAACAAATAAGACCATGGATGTGAAAGGAAATAGTCTTGTACCTTGTAACCTATATAAACTGTCTTGTAATGTCAGTCGGATACAGCTTCCATTAGGGAAGGCTATCCCAGCTGGTAGATTTTTTTTCCTTCCTTTTTTAATCAATAAATAACGGTTTCAATTATTGAATTTCCGGGTGTCTGGACTCATGTTATGAAGTACCCCACTTCAAACCCAGTTTGAATGGGGATCTTCTCTACAATGCCCCTGACAAATGGTCATTCCTCCTTTGCTTGAAGATCTCCAGTGAGAGAACTTGCTACATCTGGGGAAGTCCCAAATTCAAATTTCATGTTTGATACTTCTTGTGTGACTTTGGGCAAGTCACAAGCATAGTGCCTAGCACGTAGCAGGTGCTTAATAAACTTTTAATTCTATTAATTCTATTTACATTTATATTTATAATACATCTTGTATATGACTAAATATATAATACCACAAAATAATAAATAATATAATAATAAATATATTTATGATAATAATTAATTATAATTATAATAAAATAATTTATTGATAAATTGGTCTGAAAATGAGAGGATCTGGGGGCAAGGTGACCTATAAGATCCATTTTTGTATTAGACCCACACCCTCACAATTCTGTGAAGTTCTGGTAACTCTAATTACTAGGGTAGATAAATTATCCTACAGTTTTCACCCACTGCTCCTATATTCCAGGCTCAAGTAAAATGATTGAATGAAAAAATATTAATTAAGCTCTCACTTTGTGCCATGTGCAAACCCTCTTCCACCTTACAAGATTTAAATACTTGGAGACAGTTATCTTCTCTCTTCTAAATCTTATCATCTGGTTTTGATATCATGGTCTTTGACATGGAAGGGATCTTAAGAGGTCTTTTAGTGCATACACACCCCACACCTCCATTTTTTTTTTTTTTTGAAAACCCTTACCTTCTACCTTGGAGTCAATATTGTATATTGGCTCCAAGGTAGAAGAGTGGTAAGGGTAGGCAATGGGGGTCAAGTGACTTGCCCAGGGTCACACAGCTGGGAAGTGTCTGAGGTCAGATTTGAACCTAGGACCTCCTGTCTCTAGGCTTGGCTCTCAATCCTCTGAGCTACCCAGACGCCCCCCACCACCTCCATTTTAAAGATGAGGACTTCAAGGCCATGAAATTTGCCCAAAATCACATAGGTAGGTCCCAGCAGGGACCCAAATGCAGGTCTTTTGACTCTTACACCCATGCCTCTCCATTACAGGGCCCTTTAGCAATTCATTATCCATCATTCATTCTTTCCCAGTCATGCTCCTGACTCTCCAGACTTTGCTACCACTCTTCAGCTGTTATCTGCTATACCAGGCTCCATTCTCTCATGGGCCAGTTCCATTTGGTTGCTTGCATTTTGGGGATGGGCTCTGGCCAATCATACTTCATTCCCCTCCTGGCTGTGCTTAGACTCTTTAAACTTCACTACTGAGAGTATTTTCTGCCCACTTCTCACCCCATCCTACTTCTTTTTTTTCAGCTCCTTTTTACCTGTTGTCTTTCCCCATCAAAATGGAAGTTCCTTGAGGGCAAAAACTATTTTGCTTTTTGCTTTTATTTATATTCTTAGCCAATAGTGCCAGACACCTAGGAAAGAATCAATGAATTCTTGAAGCCTTGAAACAAGAGGTAACAGCCCCTAGAAGATAGGGCTGAATCTACATATGTAAAATGTAACTGAGATTAATGTAAAGCCACACGTTAATTGTTGGTTTGTTTTTTAACCCCTTATCTTCTGTCTTAGAATCAAAACTGTGATTGGTTCTAAGAGCTAGGCAATGGGGGTTGTGATTCCCCCAGGGTCACATAGCTAGGAAGTGTCTAAAGTCAGATTGGAATACATGACTTCCCATTTCCAGGCCTGGCTCTCAATCCACTGAACCACCTAGTTGCCCCTGTATAGTTAGGTTAAAAAAAATCAGTTTGCCAAGTTTTAAATGGAGACAGCATGAATAGATAACTATTCAACCCCAAAAAAAGGTCCTAGGGTATGTGTGTGTGTGTGTGGCAAGGTAGTGTTATATTGATTTCTGGGACAAGATGGATACCAACTTTGAGTGACAAGACTGGCAGTTGAACACCTTAGAATGTACCCAGATGCCGCGAGCCAAGGCAAAAAGCCCGTTGGAGCCAGCCCTATAAATACCCCTGAGGCCCAGTACCTGGGACTCACTCTGGAGCATATCTTGGAAGGTGGGAGGTCTCCAGGGAGGGTAGACAATACCTGCACCTGTACCTGCAAACCAACTTGTAATACTGAGAGCTAGAGAGCAATCATCATCATTGACAACAGAGCTGAGAAGAAATAGTGACCCTGTCATCAAAGTTCATCAATAACCTTCCCTAATCTTTGTCTTGGCTTTGGCCAAGTCAGACCAGGGTTAGTGTGAGGGTGAAGAGCCTCCAGCCTCTGCTTGAGCTAGCTTTCTTCCAATAGTCTGATCAATAGTATAGAGCATTAGCAAATAAGGTTCCCAAATCCTCCATCCTTTTCCCTTGTTCCTAACCCCATTGATTAGAATAAAATACAGTGTTTTGTTATCAAGTACCTTTCCTGAGTGGTCATTATATCTAGGCCCTTGGGAGAGGGAGATCCTTACATTGTCAGATTTCACCATTGTTCAAATAGCACATCAATAACCTTATCAATACCTATTCTAACCCCAGGCTGAGGAACTAGAGAGGTTAGCTATACCTATAGCCTCTCAGTGGTTCCCTGTCTGGGCAACTGTTATAAGAAATAGCTGACAGGCTCAACTGAGCAAGCCTGTCAGGAGAGGAGAGGCATAGCTTTACTAGCAGCACCTATACAGAGGCCGTGGGAGAGAGTGTGCTCTCTCTTAACCAAAATCCTATCCACCTGTCAAAGCCTCTAGAATCTAGATTATAGCCTCTATTATTATTACATCAATCCATTCCCTATAATTTTTATAACAGTAGGGAACTCAGTTCCTCTAATGACTCTGGCCCTCCCCTCCCCAGCTTCTCCCAGAAACAAAGACCTATTTTGTTTTTGAAGACAGTGCTTTAAGGAAGAAATCTGCGATAGAAGTGATGGTGGCCACTAGGTAATGTAAGACTGGAAAAGAAGGTGGTCTGGTCATGTAATGACTGACACCAAGGGAAAACCATGGAGAGCACATGCTGTTCATATTGGGGAGAATTTATGGATTCCCCTTATAAAGGATTCATGGGGGGAAATGACCAAGAAGTGAGAGGGTGTGGATAGTTTACAATCTACATGGTGATTAGTTCTATGAAAATATCAAAGCAAAGTCTTTTTTTTTTTTGATACTATGAAAGTATCAAAGCAAAGACAAAAAAAAGTCTTACATTTAAGCTTTAAAAAACTTAAGTTCACAAATACAAGGGAGTGGGATATGGTAAAGAATTTGTGTGGAAAAGATCTAGGAGTATTCTTGGATTATAAGCTCAATATGAGTCAATAGTGGGATTTTGTTTTGTTGTGACCCCATTTGGGATTTTCTTGGTAAAGATCCTGAAGTAGTTTACCATTTCCTTTTCCAGCTCATTTTACAGATGTGGAAAATGGGGCAAACTGGGTATTGGTCCCAAGACAAAGGAGCCATAAAGACTTTCATATCTCCCAGCAAGAATGGAGTTTTGAATCTTTCATTCTTGGGGCAAGACCTTGTTACAAAAAAATTTTTTTTTTAATTAAAAAAAATTTTCATGGTTACATGATCCATGTTTTCTCTCTCCTCTCATCCTTCCCCCCTCCCAGAGTTGACAAGCAATTCCACTGGGTTATACATATATGTAATCACTTGAATCCATTTCCATATTATTCATTTTTGTAAAAGAGCAATCCTTTAAAACCCAAACCTTAAATCACATTATAAACATATAAACAAGTGATAAATCACATATTTTCTTCTGCATTTCTACTCCCACAGTTCTTTCTCTAGATGTGGATAGCATTCTTTCTCATAAGTCCCTCAGAATTGTCCTGGATCATTGCAATCCTTTTAATAGCGAAGTCAATCACATTTGATTGTCCTATGTTACAGTCTCTATGTATAATGTTCTTCTGGTTTTGCTTGTTTCACTGCCTTTCTATAAATTTTGTAGTGATTTTCCCACAACACTGGGAACTCCCTGTAAGGAAATAATTTCTACCAATGAAGACCAGCAATTGTTTGGCAATTTACAGTAACCTAGATAAGGGAGATATTGTTTAGTAGCATCCATTCGTGATCCCATTTGGGGTTTTCTTGATAAAGATACTGGAGTGCTTGGTCACTTCCTTCTCCAGCTCATTTTACAGATGAGGTAATTGAGGTAAACAGGGTTAAGTGACTTGCCCTGGGTCACACAGTTAGTGGCAAGAGTTGTGATTTGAATTCCACCTGACTCCAGTTCCAGCGCTTTATCCATTATTAACTGCCCAGGTGTGAACGCCAAGCCCAAACTCTTATGGCAGCCTCCTCCCCTTTCTCCTTCCCTCCAGGTACCCCGGGTTAACTGGTCCCTGGGGCTCTTCCCTAACGCAAGTGCTCCGCCAAGGTCAATGACCCAAGGGAGTGAGTGGGAGGGGTCTGGAAGTAGTGGTGTGTTCCCGGTTCCTGGTCTTTGATTGGCCCCGTCACTTAGACCGCCATCCGCCCCGCCCTCCCGGCCCCGCCCAGGTTGAGTCAAATTCGAGCCGAGGCGAGGCAGCATTTGGTCCAACCTCTTCAGGTAGGCAGAACTAAAGGCTGTGGCTCCTCGTGCAGAGCCCGCTACAGCTCCTTCTGCCGCTACTCCGAGGAGCTGATACCTGGTGGCTCGGCTGGCGGGCGGCTCCTTGCACCCCTAGCTCAGGGTAAGGCAGCTTGGGCGGTGCCAAGATGCCGCACCACTTCCACGTTTAGATTGCCAGCCACTCACCTACTCCACGCGGGGGTAGAGTGTGTACATCCCGGGGGGCTGCGGGGAGACACTCCTGCCTTCGGTTCTCTTCATTTCCTCCTTCCCTAATTTCTGGATCTCCACACACCCTCTCCGCCTGCCTTCTAGATCTCTGCATATCCTTCCCCTTCCCCTTTTCTTCTAGCTCCCCTCCCTGCCCTTTGGCTTTGCCCTCACCCAGTTACCCCCATGCCTACTTTCTTTTTTCCCCTTCGGTTCTCTCCCCATCGTCCCTTCCCTTTCCTCCCTTTTCCCCCTTTCCCAAAACTCGGAGAATTGGGCAGGGAGACTAGAGACTTTGGTTTGAGTCCCTCAACTCTTGTTGCTGTGTGACTTTGGGAAAGTCTCCCAGTTTCCTCTGTAAAATGGGGTGGTTGGGTCAGATGGCTTCTAACGGACCTTCTAGCTTTGATGCTTCAAGGTTGCAACTCTAGATGGGGTACTGGTTCTGTCTTCCCCACCCAACTCGACTCCTTTCTGAGGGTTCAGAGCAGGCTGCAAAAGAGTGGGGATTGGGTTTGGGCTGCTTCCAGGGCTTCCACCCCCAGCTTTATCACATAGCACCACCAGCTGCCTTCTCTGAAAACTCCATCGAGAGAAGCATGGGCCAGCCATCAAATTCCTGTGACCCGCCTGGCCAGATTTAGGAATAGAGTGTTAAGGACCTCTAGGTCTTGAGGAGGGCTAGAAATGATCTTAGAGCGGCATGTCCCCTCCAGATTAGCATGTTTCTTCTCTGAATAGGAAAACTGAGCAAGACAGGATTAGCACCCAGATCTCCTGACTCAGTGATTCCTGACCTAATCTTGACTTTCTCCCCGCTATGGGTACTTATGGATTTCTAATTTGGGGGGTGGGGTAGAGGGGCATCTAGTACAATTTTTTTATTTTACAAAAGATAAACTGAGGCCCAAAGAAGGATTATGATGTGCCCAAGGTCACAGGAATAGTATATAGCACCAAGTGAGAGGTGAAGAGGTGATGGTGGTGGGTTAGGTATATGTGGAGGTGGATACTTGGTTGGACTGGCTTATCCAGAAAAAAAAAAAAAGAATTTAGGATAGAGTTAAGTTGCAGTAGAGGGTAGAATACAATGGAATAATCAGAAGTTAGCTGTACTTGAGGTGTGTAGGTCTGCATTACTTGCCACATATGCCCATGGGCAGGGACACTTAGTAGCCCTCTGACCATGGACAGGTCGTTTCAGAGTCTTCCTTGTCTCTAGTGGAGATAGCATTTGCAGGGCTGCCTACCTCTCTCACTTCCTCTCTCTCAACCTGCAAAATTGGGATAAATAACATCTGTTGATCTTGTGGGGAAAACCTTCGTAAACCTTAAAATGCCATCAAAATGACTCATTTTTCTTAGCCACTCATGGGATTAGTGGGACTTGCCCTTGTAGGATGCAAGCTGCTATTATTCTATGGGGAGGGTAGCTGATGAAAGGTCTCATTGCCCCTCGTAGGATGCAAGCTATTGTTATTACCTGGAGACCGAAGCTGATGAAAGGTTTCATTGACAGGACAAGGTTTAAAAATAAAACAAAAACAAAACTTCTCACCCTGGGATCTAGAGCTAAGGAATAACAGCCCAGCTGCTGGCTGACTCTCCCAAGAGGCACAAAGAGAAATGGCCTGAGCCCTTCTCTTTGTTTCAGGTTAATCATAACATAGCTCATATTTCAGTATTGCTCTGTAAACTTGTACTGGCTTCCAACAGCCCCGAGGAGTGGGTGTCATTATTCCCACCACTTTGACAGGTGAGGAAACACATACTGGTCTGGTTGGGCAATCTGGGCATCTGGCAACAAGGGGCTATTCAGAGTTGCTGGGGTCCATGGGAGCTGCCAAGGGCCTCAGGCAGGTTTCTCCTCCAGGCTCCAATACCCCAGATGACAGGTTAGTAAGGGGCTGGACACTTCTTCACTGCCCTGGTTTTTTAAAATCTCCCCATATGGAGATAGGATAAAGAGAATGAATAATTGAACCAGAGATGGAAGGGCTATTAGAAAAGAGAGGATGTTCTAGCAAAAGGGACCTTAGAACATGGGATGTCAAAGCTGGAAGAGACCTCTGAACATAGAATGTCAGAGCTGGAAAGAATCTTCAAGATCACCAGGGCCAAAAGTGAGGCCAGTTCTAGGGAAATCCCTCTGGAGATGGGAGAGAGTAAGATAGAGAGGTTAAAAGGAACCCCATATCAGAGATACCTTTAGCCCTAGTCATTTGAAAGGGCCTCTACATCATTTGTGTAGATCAGTATTTCAATATTTTCTGGAAAATCCCCTTTTTTATTTAAACCCTTACCTTCTATCTTATCTGTGTGTTGGTTTCAAGGTGGAAGAGTGGTAAGAACCAGGCAGTGGGGGGTGTCTTAAACTTGGCCAGGATCACACAGGAAGTAGCTGAGTTCAGATTTGAACCTAGGACCTCTCATCTCTAGGTCTGGCTCTCAATCCCCTTAGCCACTTAGCTGCAAACTTTTTTGAGGTTCTAGGCTAAGAGCTAAGTATCTAGTGACCTCCCTGTGGGAAATAACCTTTCTAAAAAATACATTTTTTATATGTTTTGATTTTCCAAATTGACTAATTTCCTCCTTGTAGCTCTTCCCGATTCCAGAGTACCATTCTATATAACAAAGAATTTTTGTAGTTTAGTTGTTTTTTTTTTTCAGTCCTGTCTAACTCCATTTGGGATTTTCTTGGCAAGATATTAGAGTGCTTTGCTATTTGCTTTTCCAGCTCATTTAACAGATGAGGAAATTGAGGCAAACAAGGTTAAGTGACTTGCCTGGGGTTACCCAGCTAATAAATATCTGAGGCCATATTTGAACTCAGATCTTCTTGACCTCAGCCCCATTGTTTTAGCCACCTCACTATCCTTCTAGAAAAATTTTTAAAAGAGAAAAAAAACCCAGTAAAAGCAAGCATCAAACAATTTAAAAAATCTAACAACATGCAATATTCCACACAAGTGGATGTGTTGGAGGAGCAGCAAAGTAGAAGGAAGATAACAATTTATCAATCAACTGGCAATTGGAATTGATTAAATACCTATTATGTGCAAGGTAGGCACTGGGGAGATACAAAGAAAAACAAAAGATGGTCCCTGTTCTCTAGGGGCTTGGGGTCTTCAGGGAATCTTCTCATATTTCTTCCTTGTGCTTCTTAGTAAATTTATAATATTTGATTTTGGCAGTTTTGTAGTTCTTTCTATTTACATTGTTGTAGTTGCTGTGTATCTTCTTTTCTTGACATTTCCCCCCTTTTGCATCAGTTCATGTAAGAATTCATGATTCTTGGGATTTATTATCTTCATTTCTTACACACAGTAGTTTTCCATGACATTCACGAACCAGAATTTCTTTAGCTATTCCTCAATCAATGGGCATTGACTTTGTTTTCAGCTCTTTGTTACCACAAAAAGTGCATATTTTGCTGTGTATGGACCTGGGAAAGAATCCATGGGTTTAAGAGCGCTATTGATATGTTAGAAACAGCAATGTATTTGGAATGGATTACCTCTTGAAGTTGTGAGTGACCCCTTAGCAGACATCTCCCAGGACAGACTGGTTGACAAATTGTTGGTCATGCTATGGAGGGGATTCTTTTTTGGACCTGGTTTGGACTTTGGTCCCTTCCAACTCAGAATTTCTTAGATTTTCAGACTTGCCAGCCAACAGCCAGAGTGGCAGGGTTGGCACTGAAATTGTCTCTCTGACCTTGGAGCCTGGGTGTTCTTCTTACCAAATAGCATCTTGGGAGCTCTTGAACAGAATTATGCATGCTCTGGTCAGAGCTGGGCCTGAAAAGTCCTAGCCTAGACAAGCTGTCGGAGAAGATCCTATTTGGCTTTGGAAGGGAGAGAGGAAGAAGGGAGGTAAAAGGATGATTCCATCTGTGTTCACTCATAGTATGGGTGGGGAGGCAGTTCAGGACTGAGCATTTGAATGAATGCTCCTTTGGGGATGTAGCAATCCTAGAGGTACTGCCCTTGCAATTTCAGTTTCTATCTCTGAGAAGCACAGGGAGTTAGGAGATTGGTGAGAAAAGCCCCCAAGAGGAAGGAAGGAATAGTTTTTCTTTCAGAGAGGCAGCTGAGGACTGGGTCTGGAGTCAGGAGGCCTGAGTCTAAGACCTTGTTTTCTCTGCTGACCTTGTTAAAAGGAGCTTCCTTTTTCTAAGGAATCCTGCTCAATTTTCCTACCTATTTCCAAAAAGGGGAATGATTGTTTGTATACTTCCTACCTCCCAGAGTTGCTGTAAAGTGGTTCAAGGCTTTGGAGAAATGGGAGTGAGTGCATTTAGAATGGATAGGGAGCTTTAGGTGGGTAGCTCTCCAGTTGTGTCTAATTCTTCATTAACCCATTTGGAGTCTTGTTGCCAAAGATACTAGAATGGTTTGCCATTTTGTTCTCCAACTCATCTGATGAGGAAACTGAGGCAAACAGGAGTAAGTGACTTGCCCAAGGTCATACTGCTAATACGTTTTCCGAGGCCAGATTTTAACTCAGTAAGATGACTCTTCCTGACTTTCAGGTCCAATATTCTATCCATTGTGTCATGTAGCCACCCCCAGAGATGTAATAGATTTCATCTAAACTCTGGGAAATAGTGTGGTATAGTAAGAAAAGTACCAGACTGAATATATAGGTTCTAGGTTCTAATTCTGGCTCTGCTCTGTGCTGCTTGCTAAAATTTTTGTGACAGAGTAAAAAGCAAACAGGATTTGGAGTCAGGACCTGGGTTTGAATTCTGATTTTGCCATTTAACTACCTATGAGATCTTGGGCAAATCTCTGTGTGACCTCTGAGCCTCATCTGTAAAATGATTTCTGTAGGTCCTTCCAACTCTGGTTCTGTGATAATGCATCCTGCGCTGTCTAGTCGGGATTGCCAGAGTGTTCTTTCATTCATTCAATATGTATTAAAGAGTTCTGAGGGCTAGGCACTCTGCCACTCCTGCCTTCAGGGGACTCCCATTCTATGAGGGTGATTTGCATGAACCCAGAGGAAGAAAAAGTAAATGCAGATTTCTGGGAGGAGGGGGGAAATGGGGCAAGGGGATCGTGGGCACAAGTTGAGGTCTCTGCTATTGGGCATTGAAGGAATAGAAGGATTTTAAAAGGTAGTGATAATGAGAAGGTGCAGTAGGTGTACAGGATAGCCTTGCAAAGGCATAGAGACAGATGGAATGTTTTGAACTTAGAACATTTTGCAGGCCAAGTTTAGTTTGTGTGAAAGAATAACGTACAGTTAGCTTGGAAAGGTGGGCTTGGAGCCAAGTGGTGAAGGGTTTTACAGGCCAAATAGATAGGTTTGTAATTTATTCAAGAAGCAAGAGGCAGTCAGAGGAGCTTCTTGAATCTTCTTCCCACTGTGTAGAAGAAAGTGTTTTGGGAGTGAGGGTGAACTGGCATGAGTCCCCATATGATGCTGTATGGTGATTCATCTTCAAGAAGAGAAATCTCAGAGGATTTTTCAAAGGCTGTATTTCCAGCTGAATCAATTTAAATGGCTAAAACAACAAAAACAATATCATAATAATGCCAGCTGACACATAAATGTCAGCACATTAAAACCAAGTGCTTTATATAAGTTCAGTTTATGTCATTTGGGTCATTGCTCAATGGCTCCAGCCTCTTCCACTTTACAGAACAATTTCTGAAGGTTCATTGCTCTGCCTCAGGCCTTTCCTTATGAATGTCCTTATCAGGGTTCTCATTAAAAATGAGTGGAAGGAGACAGGGAAGCCATGCAAATGAGTTGGAGGGGAGCCTGGTTGGGGAAAGGGGAAACTGCCTTGATATCTTTTCTATACCTTCTCCCTTCTGTGTTGGTATTAGGCTAAAGACATGTGATCTTTAGTTTCCCTTTGGCACTCATTAATTAATTAATTAATAATAAATGATCCTCTATGACTGTCCAAAAGGCAGGGGCAGAAATAGCCCAGAATTCAGAGTTCTGAATGAATTGGATCTAAATGAACAGCTGGGGAGTTGGATACTCTAGAGAGGATTACCCCTAAGACTTCCACACTCATATTCCCTGGGTCAGAAGGGAAAGGGTTACTTGGCTCAGGCCAGGAAGCCTCCTCCCTATCCTGCTTTGGGACTCTATTAGATCTCTGGAAGAGGAAACTTGTGACTCGTAAAACATGTGTGAATACAAATTCTTCTGTGGTGGGTTATTGTTCCCTGAAATGTTCACTCATTGGAGGCATGGGGTTATCATGTTTCCTGGGAACATTAGCAGCCTACTGGCCTTGTAGCTTGGCTGAGTGATTGGCCTTATCCCACTCCTCATAATCACAGAATTGCAGAGATGGGGAAGAGGGCTTCAGAGAGGTTTTGGTCCAACTGATTACACTCTTTAGCATCACTGATAAGGCTTCTTAATGAGTTACATTTATTGGAACTCACTACCTCCCAGGGCAACCTATAACTTGAGATGGGTTTCCTTATCTGAGACCAAAATCCATTTTTTATTCTTGGGCTTCTAGTTTTGTCTCTTTAGGCCAAGAACAAGTCTAACCTCCCTTCCTAAGCTACTTTGCTTTGCATGTGAATGACCACATTGCTGTTTACCAAAGGCTTTCTTTGGGAGGGTTCAAGGAAGAAGTTAGGGGAAGAAGTTTAAAACACATATCGTTTAACTGGGAGCTGCCAGTTGGTCTTTTGGTTTTCTGCCAATATGACATGGTTGGCAAAGAGCTTGAAGTTAAATCACTCCACTGATGCTTCCCATCCTTGGCCATCCCTTGAACTGTGCATACTTCCTATTCTCTCAATGGGAGACTTGTATTTCACAGGGTACATAAAGTTCAATTTACTTTACAGGGCTATAGTTTATAGGATTGTAGATTCAGAGCCAGAAGGAATCTTGAAAAGAAATCTAATCCAACCTTCTCCTGTTATACATGAGCAAAAAAAAAAAGATTAACACTCTCAATTATAGTATTCCTTTTTCAAAAACCCTTACTTTCTGTCTTAGTAATAACTTTAAGACAAAAAGAGCAAGGGCTAAGCAAACAGGATTAAGTGACTTGCCTAGGGTCACACATCCAGGAAATATTTGAGGCCAGATTTGAACTTCAGGTCCTTCTGATTCCAGGCTTGATGCTCTATCCAGTGCCTAGCTGCTCTAGTAGTCTCCCCTTCCTCTTGAAATTCTTTTCTTATGGTCTTTGTGATACTATTCTCTCCTGGTTCTTTTGCAAGCTATTTGACAACTTCTTGTTCTCCTTTGTTGGATCTTCATCTAAGTCATGCCTGATAATGGTGCATTCCCCACCTAACCTCCAACCAGGTTCGTATTCTGTGACCTTTTCTCCTGCCATAGCTTGATTATCATCTCTATATTGATGATTAGCAATCTAGCCCTAATTTCTCTCCTGACCTCCAATCTTCTATTTCCAAATGATACTCATTGAGTGCCCCATACTGAGCTCATTCCATTTTTTATTTTCCCTAAGCCATCCCCTCCTATAAAAAGCACCCATGACTGTAGAGAATATTGCCTTCCTCCTAGTCACTAAGGTTTGCAATCTAGGTGTCAGCCTCAACTCCTTGGTCTCTCAGCCTCCATATCTAATCTAGTGTCAAATTTTGTCTGTTTACCTTTTTTTTCCTTAAACCCTCACCTTCTGTCTTAGAATCAGTACTGTGTATCAGTTCCAAGGCAGAAGAGAAGTGAGGGTTAGGCAGTTCAAGTTAAATGACTTGTCCAAGATCGCACAGCTAGGAAGTATCTGAGGTCAGATTTGAACCCAGGACCTCCCATCTACAGGCCTAACTCTCTATCCACTAAGTTACCTAGCTGCCCCTCTAGTTCACTTTCATAGGGGTGGAGCCAAGATGGTGGCTTAGTAGCAGCAAAAATTGAACCTACTCTGGCAGTCCTTCCAAACCAATCTTTAAAATGCACCTCAAAACACTAGGAGACAAAAACCAACAGTAAGATGGAGTGAGGGGGCTTTCCCACTGAACACAATATGAAAGATAGGCAGAGAAAATTGATTTGGGGGCAAAGGGGTCCTGGAAGCAAAACTGCACACAAAGGAATTCTGGCTGATCCTCATTCCCCCCAACCTACTGCACAAGATTCCGAGTCTGGCACAGACCAACTGTGGGATCCTGGGACACTGTCTACATCAATAAGAGAGCACCTCACACCCACCCTTTGAAGTCACAGTCCCTGGCACCAGCCCTCAGTGAGGCCTGGAAGTCCATAGTGCTTGACCCTTTTAAGCCTGCACTGTGGTGAAGTCCTTATCCCCAGAGGAAGATAGCTCAGAATGCTGAGTTCCGCTATCCATCAGCAGAGGAGACAGAATCAGTAGCTTTCTGTATTCCCAGTGCAAGGGCAAAAGAAGGCTGGGAAAGTAAGCAAACAGGAAAAGAAACACCTAGAAAATTTCTTTGGAGACAAAAACAAGGCACAGATTCAATAGGAGATGGTGAGATCTAAGCAACCACATGCAAAACTTCAAAGAAAAATGAGAATTGGTCTCAGGTGCTGGAAGAACTCAAAAAGGATTTAAAAAATCAAATAAGACAGGTTGAAGAAAATGGGAAAGAGAAATGAAAGTAATGCAAAAATAAAATAATAGCTTAAAAAACAAAATTGTTCAACTGGAAAATGAGACACAAAAATCTAGTGAAGAAAAGAGTTCTTTAAAAAACAGAATTGATTTACTGGAAAGAAAGCCAGAAAGATCCAATGAAGAAAAGAGTTTCTTGAAAAGAAAAATGGACCAAATGGAAAAGGAGGATCAAAAGGTCATGGAAGAAGTTCATTCTTTAAAAATTAGAATTGGGCAAATAGAAGCTAATGACTTCACAAGACATAAAGAAACAATAAAACAAAATCAAAAGAATGAAAAAATAGAAGAAAATATGAAATGTTTCATTGAAAAAAACCAATTGACTTGGAAAACTAATCCAGGAGAGACAATTTAAGAATGATTAGACTATCTGAAAATCATGATTAAAAAAAAAAAAAGAAGCTGAGGGCAGTTGGGTGGCTCAGTGGATTGAGAGCCAGGCTCAGAAATGGGAGGTCCTAGGTTCAAATCTGGCCTCAGAACTTTCTAGCTGTGTGACCCCGGGCAAGTCATTTGACTCCCATTGCCTAGCCCTTACCGTGCTTCTGCCTTAGAACTAATACACAGTATTAGTATTAAGATGGAAGGTAAGAGTTAAAAAAAAGTCTACATATCATATTACAAGAAATTATCAAAGGAAATTGCCTTGATATTCTTAAAAAGAGGGTAAAATAGAAATGGAAAGAACGCACAGATCACCTCCTGCAATAAATTCTCAAATGACAACTCCCAGGAATGTTATAGCCAAGTTCAAGAGGTCCTAGGTCAAGGAGAAAATACTGCAAACAGCCAGAAAGAAACAATTCAAATATCATGGAGCCCCAGGCAGGATTATATAGGATCTGGTAGCTTCCACATTGAATGACCAGAAGGCCTGGAATATGATATTCTAGAAGGCAAGGGAACTAAGTTTACAACTAAGAATAACCTACCCTTCAAAACTGACTTGTTTCTTTCAGGGGAAAGTATGGTCATTTAATAAAATAGAAGATTTCCAAGCATTCTCAAAGAAAAAACCACACTTAAACAGAAAATTTGATATCCAAATACAAAATTCAAGAGAAGCATAAAAAGGTAACTATGAAGGAGAAAAAATTTAAAGACTTCAATAAAATCAAATTGTTTATATTCCCATGTGGAGAGATGATATCTTTAACTCTTAAAAAAATTGGTGTCATTATCATAGAAGTTAGATGTACACATAGACTGAGGTTGTGGTAGTAAGGTGTTTAGGATAATATGCAAAAAAAGGTCTAGGGGCAAAAAAGAGTACTGCACTAAGAGAAATGGGAAGAGAGAAGTAAAATGAGATAAATGATATCACATAAAGAGGCATGGGAGGAAAAGCTATTAAACTGGAGGGTAGGATAAGGGAAGTGACAGGTAATACTTAAACCTTATTCTCATTGGAATTGACTTAGAAAGGGAAGAACAGCCAGATTCATTGGGGTATAGAATCCTATCTTACCCTATAGAAAACTAGAAGGGGAATTAAAAAGAGGTGATGGAGAGGGGAGTAATATAAAGGAAGGAGAAGTTGGGGGTGGTGGTGATCAAAAAACCCTATAGAGAAGTAGGAGGGGAATAAGAAGGGTGGTGATGGGAAGGGAGTAACATAAGGGAAGATGGGAGAGTGATTAAAAGCAAAACAGTGGAGTGATGGAACATAGTGAAAAGAGAAAAGGCAGGATTAAAAGAGGAAAAAACAATATGGAGGGGAATACACAGAAAACATAACTGTGAATGTAAATGGGATGAACTCACCCATAAAACAAGTAGATAGCAGAGTGGATTAAAAACCAGAATCCTACCATATGTTGTTTACAAGAAACACATTTTAGGCAGGTAGACACACACAGAGTAAAGATAAGAGGCTGGAGCAGAATCTATTTTACTTCAACTGAGACAAAAAAAAGTAGGAGTATTTTACTTTCATAGCATCACATTCAATTCTTCTTCTTTGACTGCCACTACTCTGATACAAGCCCTCATCACCTCACTCCTGGACTATTGTAGTTTGTTAGTTGGACTTCCTAACTCAAATCTCTCCCCATTCCAGTGCTGTCAGATTGAACTTCCTAAAAGCTCTGGTCTGCCCATTTCACCTATATTTTAAAGTTAATCTAGTGGCTCCCTATTATCTCCTGGATCAAGTATAAAATCCTCTGTTTGGCTTCTAAAGCCCTTCATAAGCAGACACCTCCATCCTTTTCCATTCTTCCCACACCCTATTCCCCTCCATGTAGTCTTTGATCAAGGGACACTGGTCTCCTGGCTGTTCCAGAAACAAGACACTTTCATCTCTCAGCTTTATGCATTTTCACTGGCTGTGCTCATGCCTGGAATTTTTGCCATTCTGGTTTCCCTAATTTTCTTTAAGTCTCTGCTAAAACCTCACCTTCTAGAAGAATCCTTTCTTTAGTTTCTTTTAATTCCAATATATTCCCTCACTTGATTATCCAGTTTATATTATTATTACAGAGTTGTTTGCATGTTGTCTCCTCCATTAGAACGAGAGCTCTTGGACGGCAGGGACCATCTTTCGCCTTTTCTTTGTATCTTCAGTGCTTAGCTCAGTGCCTGGTACCTAATAGGCACTTAGTAGTGTACTGAGTGATTGATGGGGGTCTGCATATGGTATCAGATTCCCATTAAAAATGTATAAAGAATTTTCAGTGTGGGAGGGAACTAGCATAGCAATTAGGAGGATGCAGAAAATCCTTTTTTAGGTGACGGTCCCTTTCCTAAGCCCTGAAGAAAGGTGGGATTTGCAAGAGACAGAAGTTAAGAAGAAGGTTGTGCCAGGCATGAGGGACTTTAAAAACCTCTTTTGTGTGTGTTTTAAATTGTATTTATTTAATTAATTTAGAATATTTTTCCATGGTTACACGATTCACTTTCTTTCCCTCTTCCCACCCCGCCTCCCATAGCCAAAGAGCAATTCTTGTATTTTTTTTAAACAAGTGATAACTTTAGGTTATTAAAGTTATAACAAACACAGCAAAACTTGTCTTCAGAACCTTATAAAGCAGTCATCTCAGATACTGAAGAAACAAATACACAGAGACCAAGGGGCTGTTAGGCAGTATAGGAGATAGAGTTCTAGGTCTGGAGTTAGGAATCCTGCAGCTTCATTTGTTGTCAGGACTGTTGTCCTGAGTTCAAATCTGGACTTAGACACTTTTAACTAGTTGTCCCTGGGTAAGTCATTTAACTCAGTTTGCCTCAGTTTCCTCATCTGTAAAATGATCTGGAGAAGGAAATGGGAAAGCACTCTAGTATCTTTGCTAAGTAAACCCCAAACCTTTTCATGGTTTGTTCTCCCCGCCTTATGGTCCTTCCTCTCTTTCTGTCTATGGCCTTGCCCCTTATCTCTTCATGGTTTGGACCCCTCTTTTCATGTTTAGGAGAATTCATTGAATATCACTTTTTGCTTTCTAAATTTCTCCTCATTCCCCTGCCCAGCTCTGTTACACACTTATTAGCTTATGTGACCCTGGGCAAATCACTTTATCCTGTTTGCTTCAGTTTCCTCATCTGTAAAATGATCTGGAAATGGAAATAGCAAACCACTCCATAGTGTTTGTACCAAGAAAACCCCAAATAGAGTCACAAAGAGTCAGATACAGTTGAAAAAAAATGACTGAAGATCAAAAGAGGTCAGGATAATGTCTATGGTATGTGTCTCTTGGGAATGTTGTAAGATTCAAGAGAGATAATATTTGTAAAGTGCTCTGTAAACTTTATTATTTTCTTCTTTGCTCAAAAATTCCTTCCCTTTCCCCTTTAAACCCATGGATTTCCCAGAGTCTTAGATAAGCATTTATGGGTTCAACATCAAATTTGGGAAAAGTCAAGTGAGCCCAATTCCCTGTTGTTCCCTCAGTAGGCCTGAACCAGTAACTAGAGATGACTCTCCTCATCTCTTAGAAAATTTCTTTTTGTAGGAACCATGTCTAAGAAGCCCACTGTGCTTGCCGAACTCGCAGGATCTGCATCTAGCCCTGTGCTCTTGAGATCCTACAAGGCCCTGCCTAATGATCTGTCTCCAGATGATGCCCATATGAACTCTGCCACCAGGTTTGTCGTATTTCCCTACATCTTTTTCTTTTTAAAAAATTAATTTAAAACATTTTTTCAGTGAACAAGAATCAATTTTCTCTTCCTCTCATCCCTACTTTCTTCCATTCAGGTTAAAAGAAAAAAGAAAAACAAAACTTTTGGTAACAAATATGCATATTTGCTCAGCAAAATTTTTTTTGCAATAGCAATGGTCAAAAAAAATAGGTCTGGGGGCAGCTGGGTAGCTCAGTGGAGTGAGAGTCAGGCCTAGAGAGAGGAGGTCCTAGGTTCAAACCCGGCCTCAGCCACTTCCCAACTGTGTGACCCTGGGCAAGTCACTTGACCCCCATTGCCCACACTTACTAATCTTCCACCTATGAGACAATACACCGAAGTACAAGGGTTTAAAAAAAAATAGGTCTTCTGTACTCCTCTCTATCAAGAGGTAGGCAACATGCTTTATCATTGGTCTACTTGAATCATGGTTGGTCATTACATCGATCAGAGTTCTTAGCTCTTTTAAAGATTATTTATCTTTGCAGTGTGGTAGTCATTGTATAAATTGTTCTTTTGAAGTGTAGCTAGGTGGTTCAGTGGATAGAGCTCTAGACCTGGAATTGAGAGGTTCAGATTTGGTCTCAGACATTTCCTGACTTTGTGAGCCTGGACAATAATTCACTTAACCCTGTTTGCCCACCTCTTGTCCTTTCTGGGCTTCACTTTTCAAGTGTGCAGAATGAAGGGATTGGACTTAAATGATCTCTAAGGTTCTTTTAGCTCTGAACCTCATCATCCCAGACCATAATCCCAGGATTCCGGGTGTCTTTCTTGACAAAGTGGTCCCTCCCTTAGAAGAAAGGCCAGCCCTTTCTCAGTTGATAGGTAGAGAGAGTCATTGATTCATGTCCTCTATGCAACCTAAAGGACAATTAAGCTTGGATTCCAACAGACTCTATGCCCTATTTTGGATCATGAAATAAAAAATAGGGGTATGGAAGGGACCTTAGAGATCAGTGGGCCCAAAGGTCTTATTTTACAATTGAAGAAATCGAGACCCAGCAATAACAAGTAACTGGCCCAAAATTACAGAGAGTGAATGGCAAAGCCAGGATTTGAACCCAGGCCCCCTGATTCCAGATCTAGCTAAACTTCTTCTTTCTAGTTTTCTTGACTAGTGGCCGTCTAGAAGGGAACTTCCTGGCCTGCTTTGAAAAGGGATTCCATGCCTGAGGAGAAGTCAAAAAAGGTGACAGAAGTCCTAGATTCTAGTTGTTTTTTTTTTCCCAATTGTAGATTTATAAATCAAGAGCAGCTAGGTGCTTCAGTGGTTAGAGCACTAGGTCTGGAGTCACAAAGACCTATGTTTAAATTGGGCCTCAGACACTTATTAGCTGTGTGAGCCTGGACAAGTCACTTAACTCTGTTTACCTCCGTTTTCTCATCTGTAAAATGAGCTAGAGAAAGAAATGGTCAGCTATTCTAATATCTTTGCAAAGAGTGATACTTTAGTTTCCTCATTGCCTACTTTAATTTCTTCAATTTCTTTTTCTCCTCTTATTGCTAAAGCTAGCATTTTTGGTACAATATTCAGTAATAATGGGGATAATGGGCATCCTTCCTTTATCCCTGATCTTATTATTCTGAGACAGTGGTTCCCAAACTTTTTTGGCCTACCGCCCCCTTTCCAGAAAAAATATTACTTAGCCCCCTATAAATTAATTTTTAAAAAATTTTAATAGCAATTAATTGGAAAGATAAATGCACCTGTGGTCATCACTGCTCCCCCTGGATCGCTGCAGCACCCACCAGGGGGTGGTAGTGCCCACTTTGGGAATCATTGTTCTAAGAGAACCCCTTTGCTTATCTAGCAGCCTAGAATAAGGCTTCTAGCTTATTACCATTACAGATGATTTTCACTGATGGTTATCTTTGCCAAGAAAATTGCTAATGGGGTCACAAAGAGTCGGATATGACTGAAAATGACACCACAGATCAGGAAAGTTGGACTGGCCAATTGCCAAGTTAGTTTCTGGCACCCTCGGTCCGAGGGCCTTTATTGGGCCCCTTCAGGACTCCAGTGAAATGGGTGAGTTTTTCATCCTAGCCAGTCCTGTCTGTCTGCTTGCTCTTGAGCACTCCTCTTCAAGCTTTTGGGAGGGGGCCTTCTTGGCTGACGTCACACAGACATCAGGATGCTTGTACCAGCTTGGGAAATGGAAGCCAGTCATTTACTTTTGGTTCTCCCAAGGTTCTCAGACTCTATTCTGTTGTTCCAGAGGCCTCCTGGTGCTGACGGAAAGCTAAAAAAATAATGATGTTTCTGCAACAGCTTAGAGCCAGTGATGTGGTGGTAGGTAGGAGGAAAGAGCTCCGGGTTGGAATTCCCAGGTTGGAATCCTGGATCTGCCACATATTAGCTTGTGGGTCTTTGGGCAAAGTCTCTGGACCATCATGTGCACATCTCTGAAATGGGAAGATCAGACTCTTTTCTCACAACTACCCTGTGAAGGGAGGGAGTATATATGGAGGAGTATCTTCTTTTTTAAAAAAACCCATACTTTCTGTCTTAGAATCAATACTAAGTATTGGTTCCAAGGCAGAAGAGCAGTAAGGGTTAGGCATATGGGATTAAGTGACTTGTCCAGAGTCACACAGTTTGGAAGTATCTGAGGCCAAATTTGAACCCAGTACCTCCCATCTCCAGGTCTGGCTCTCTATCCACTGAGCCACTGACCTCTGAGTATCTTCTTTCTACAGATGGGGAAACTAAGGCTAAGTTGACTTGACTGTGGTCACTGATTAAATTTGTGAATTGGGACACAAACCCAATGGATCTTCTGATTATAACTGACAGGGAGGAGAAAAGAGGGGGATACATATTTATATGATGCCTACTGTGTGCCAGAGCATTGTGCCAAGCACTTTTACAAATATCTTATTTTTACAATAATTTGATTTTTACAATAACAAAAATTTTTTACGCTACAATAATAGCAGGTGCTGTTTTTATTCCCATTTTATAGTCGAAGTTTGGGTAAAAGGAGATTAAATGACTTGTCCAGGGTCACCCAGTAAGGGTCTCAGGCTGGATTTAAATTCAGTCTTCTGGATTCCTTATCTGTTTATCTTATCTGTTTAGCTGCCATATATCTCTTTCCTACTTAGCCCTGTGGCTTCTCAATAGGTTTCCATAGATTTAGAAAGCAGCCAAGGACCTTCTCATTAAAGATCTCAGGGGGGAGTTTGGTGTCTAAAAAGAGGCATCCAGAAGCTGATCTTGGGCAAGCCTTGACTACCTGGGCTGGATGGGAGCCCACTCTGAGGTGGGGGAGGGTTGGTGAGATGTCACAGTGATGTCACAAAGTGTCAGCCGGCCTGGAAAGTTCTGTTTGAAGACCAGGGGAAGCCACCAGCCTGCCTACCACCAGCAGCCTGCCTACCACCAGCAGCATGCCATCCATCGGCCAACAGTGACCAGTGCCGGAAAGGGAGGAGGCGCCAGCCCCCCTAGCATCCCATTCTTGTCTACTAAGCAAAGTTAGTAGAAGGGAGGGACATCTGGAGAAACTGGGGGTTTCAGCTGCCCAACCCCTTAGCCAATGATGGAGCCAGCGGCATGTCCCAGGGAGTGACAGGTACCAAAAGTATTGAGCCCAGGAAGGAGAGGGAGTTGCTAGTTGTTTTTAGGTTTAAAGCTGGAAGGGATTTTAGAGATCATCCAGTCCTCTGGCCCTATTACTGAAGAGGAAATGAAAGCCCAGAGAGGTGAAGTCATTTTTCTCAAGGTTACAAAGGCGCTAAACATTTAGCACTGCCAAAATTCAAACCCAGGTCCTTGGATCCCAAACCTTGGTTCCTTTGCACAGTTCCCCATGGCTGCTCCTGCTCCCTCGAGGGTTTCTCAAGCCCATGTTTCCTCCTCCATGTAGGATTGTGGGAGCATTTAGAGCTGCAAAAATTATTTCCGGTCTCTCTCTTTTTGTGCAGGGGAAGAAACGGAGACCTGGGGAATGGGAGAAACTTCCTAGAGGTCTTAAAATCTTCCTTCCACACTACGGATGTGTTGTGTTTTACAATAAATAGTCCTAATTTAGGGGAAAAGGGCAAAGGAATAAGCATGTCATTGGCATTTTTCATACATTAAACACTGTGCTAAGTGCTTTACAAATACCTTACAACAGTCCTGGGAAGTTACTGTTCCCGTTTTATATTTGAGGAAACTGAGGTAAACAGAGGTGAAAAGACTTGTCCAGGGTCACACAGTTAGGAAGTGTCTGAGGCCAGACTTGAACTTAAATCTTCCTGACTGTAGGATGATGGTGATGACAGAAACATTGAAATTTGGTAGAGAATCTAATGGCTACTTGTCCATACTTGTTTATTCTGTGTTTCTTCCAGTTTCCCATCAACAGATAAAAAAGATAATGAAGGGGGCAACTAGGCAGCATGGTGGATTGAGAGCCAGGCCTAGAGATGGGAGGTCCTAGGTTCAAATCTGACCTCAGACACTTCCTAGCTGTGTGACCCTGTGCAAGTCACTTAACCACCCCCCCACCCCCCATTGCATAGTTCTTGCCACTCTTTTGTCATAGAATTCATACTAAGACATAAGGGAAGGTTTGTTTTTTTTAGATTTTATTTTAATTCATTAATTGAGAATATTTTTTTCCATGGTTACATGAATCATGATTTTTCCCTTCCCTTTTCCCTTCTCCTCCCCAAGCTGACAAGCAATTCCACTGGGTTATACATGTATCATTTGTTCAAAACCCATTTCCATATTATTCCTATTTGCAACAGTGATCATTTAACATCAAAATCTCGAATCATACACCCCTTGAACCATGTGATCAATCACATGTTTTTAAAAGGGAAGTTTTTAAAAAAATATATATAGAAAAGGGTAAAGAGAAATGGCACTAATTCACTGACTGCTCCCTTGAACCAGAGCTGGCCAGAACCGTTGAAGGCCAGCTGTGGGAGATGAGGGAATGGAGTTAACAATGTTAGAGACAAAGCCACAGTTGGCTATGGCAGAGGAGGATGGGATTCCATCCATTTTCTTGCTCTCTGATGGACTGATTACCCATCCCTTTGGGTCAAGCCCAACCTGTGAAAACTATTGCTTATCCTTAGTTAGACTGATTCTTAAAAGACAGACTCTTTTTTTTTAACTCTTAATTTCTGTCTTAGAATCAATACTGTGTATTAGTTCCAAGGTAGATCAGTAAGGGCTAAGCAATGGGGAATTAAGTGACTTGCCCAAGATTACACAGCTAGGAAATATCTGAGGTCAGATTTGAACCCAAGGACTTCCAGTCTCTAAATCCACTGAGCTACCTGGCTGCCCCCAACAGATACCCTCTTGATCACCAGGTTCCCAAACTCAAACCCTTTCCATCTTGGCAGAACCAACTCGAAGCTGCATTTCAACGGCATAGCTTTTTTTTTTTTTCTTTTTTTGGCAAAGTTTTCTTCTTTCCTTTTTTATTTTATTTTAATTATTTTATTTTTTAGAATATTTTTTCCATGGTTCCATGATTCATATTCTTTCCCTCCCCCCCCCAACTTCCCCATAGCCCACGCACAATTCCACTGGGTTTTACATGTTATATTGATCAAGACCTAATTCCATATTATTGATAGTTGCCCTGGGATGGTCGTTTAGAGTCCCCAATCATATCCCCATCAACCCATGTGTTCAAGCAGTTGTTTTTCTTCTGTGTTTCTCCTCCCACAGTTCTTCCTCTGAATGTGGTTAGTCTTCTTTCTCATAAGTCCCTCAGCCTTGCTCTGGATCATTGCATTGCTCCTAGTAGAGAAGTCTATTACATTCGATTGTGCCACAGAGTATCCATCTCTGTGTACAATGTTCTCCTGGTTCTGCTCTTTTCACTTTGCATCAATTCCTGGAGGTCTTTCCAGTTCACAAGGAATTCCTCCAATTCATTATTCCTTTGAGCACAAGAGTATTCCATCACTAGCATATACCACAATTTGTTCAGCCATTCCCCAATCAAAGGGCATCCCCTCATTTTCCAATTCTTTGCCACCACAAAAAGCGCGGCTAGAAATATTTTTGCACAAGTCTTTTTCCTTATGATCTCTTTGGGGTATAAACCCAGCAATGGTATGGCTGGATCAAAAGGCAGATAGTCTTTTAAAGGTCTTTGGGCATAGTTCCAAATTGCTATCCAGAATGGTTGGATCAATTCACAACTCCACCAGCAATGCATTAGTGTCCCAATTTTGCAATGGCATAGCTTTTGAGAATGCAGGGTTACTCCATGCCAAGATAGGGCAGTGGAGGAGAGCTTTAGTCTTATCTCATTTGAGCAAGCATTTATTGTGTATCTGCTGTGTGCCAGGCACCATTTTAGGCACTGAGGGTATAAAGGCAAAAAAGAAACAAGCCTTGTTCACATAGAACTTATACATACACAAGTAAATAACTACAAGGAACTTTCAAGAGGAAGAAAGTCCTAACATCTATTTTTAAAAAAAGCCAGGTTTTCTATGAGATGATGAGGGGATTGTATCCCAGATGGAAGCAACAGCAAGCATATGGGGGAGCTGTTGCTGATCATTTGGTTGGTTTTAAATCGTGACATGCTTTATTTTTTCCCCAATTTAAACAAAATGTGCACTAAACCAACATTAATTACAATGAGCAGTTCTGTTCACATAAGTATAGTAGAACGAGTAGCTTGTACATGGAACTCTATAATGTCTGTGAAGTAGTTCAGTGGATAGAACACTAGGCCTGGAGTCAGGAAGTCCTGGATGCAGATCTAGTCTTGGATACTTATTGGCTGGCTGTACTACTCTGGGCAAGTCACTTTATTTTTGTTTTCCTTGGTGTACTCTTTTGCAACAGAGGGATAATAATAGTACCTATCTCCCAGGGTTGTTGTGAGGATCAAATAAGATAATAATTGTAAAGTGTTTATTTAGCACAATATCTGGCACAAAGTAGGCATTATATAAATAATAGTCATTTTTAATACCTAGATACCAGAGATATAATATGATAAACCATTTACTTTTTTATAACAATATATTTTTAATAATAAACTATATACTTTTTCTTTTTTAAGAATATAGTAAATATATCATGTTACTTTGAAAGCTGTTCCACTTGTCTGTTATTCCTTCTAGACTTCTTCCATGAGTTTCAAAAATATGTGCTAGTCACATTTTTTTTTCTTTTTAGCAACCTAGCTTCCCTTTGCCTTCCCAACCTGCCTTTCCCATTGAGGAGGGGGAGGAGAAATAACACAAACTTTTGTAAAACATATGCATAATTAAGGAAAGTCCCACATTGCCTACATCTGAAAATGATTGTCTTGTTTTGCATCTTGAGTCCATCCCCTCTCTGTGAGGATGCTTCCATAGAATGCCTTTTCTACATCCTTGGAATTGTAGATGGTCATTGTATTCATCAGAAATCTTAGTCTTTCAAAGTTTTGTCTTTACAAGGGGATTGTTATATAAATTGTCCTCCTGGTTCTGCCTCACACACCCTGCATCAGTTCAAATGTGCAAGTCTTCCCTAGTTTCCTTGAAGCCAATTCTTTTGTCTTTTCTTATGGTGAAATAATATTCTACTTCATTCACATGCCATAATTTGTTCAGCCATTCCACAATTGTTAGGCATCCTTTTGGCTATAAGAAAGGTTGCTGCTATATAAAGAGGTACATTTAGGTTCTTTCTGCCTTTCTTTGATCTCTTTAGTGGCATAGGCCCAGTAATGACATCCCTGGGCTAAAGGGTATGTATAATTTAGTGACTTTAGAGGTATAGTTCCAATTTGCTTTCCAGAATGCCTGGGCCAATTCATCAACAGTTTGTTAATATCCCTGTTTTCCCACAGATGAGGAAACTAAGTCTCAAAAAGACTAAGTGACCTACCCGTGGCCACTCAGTGACTTCCTGGAAGACCTGGGACTTGAATCTATACTTACTGACTCTTGAATCCATTGTTTTTTCTACTATGCCTCGAAGATGGAGGCAAATGATCTCTTCCCTTTTTATCAGCTTATCAAGTCCTAAGTTTCTTAGCATCTTGCCTGATGCATACAACATCATTCTCTGTGATTTCTACATGATTGAAAATAATAATTATGAGGTTTTGCATTGTATAGATGAGGAAACCAAGGATCAGAGAGAGACTTGTCCGTGGTCACATAGTACCAAAAGTAGAACTTGAACTCGGGTCTACCAAACCTCAAAACTAGCACTCTTATTATCATGAACTAAAAATACTAAGTGGTTGATGGCTTCACATGAACCCAGTTTGATCTAAGAGATTCCCCTGGCAGGGAATAGAAGGTGCCAGGAGATGGGGAAGCTGGTGGGGGATCCCAGCAAAAGCATTTGGACTGTTCCTTAATTGACTGAGCAGCAAACATTTTTTTTTGCTTTTGCTTTTGTTTTTATTATTCAAAGATATATTATTTTCCTAATTATATGTAATAACAATTTTCAACTTATGTTTTCTGAAATTATAAGATCCAAATTGTCTCTTTTCTTCCCTCCTTCCTCTCTGCCACCAGAGATGGTAAGTAATTTGATCTGGGTGATACATGTATTATCATGTAAAACATACTTCCATATTGATCATTGTTAGAAGAAAATAATTCATATAAAACCAAAACCTCAAAATAAAACAATAAACAAACTAATGTGAAGAAAAAGTATACTTTGGTCTGCATTCTGACCCTAACAATTCTTTCTCTGGAGGTGGAGAACATTCTTTGTAATAAGTCCCTCAGAATTATTCCTGGATCATTGTATTTCTGAGAATAACTAAGTCTTTCACAGTTGATCATCATACAATATTACTGTTACTATGTGCAATGTTCTCCCCATTTTACTTATTTTGCTCTATATCAGTCCACATAGATCTTTCCAGCTTTTTCTGAATCATCCTACTCGTTGTTTCTTAAAGCACAATAATATTTCATCACCAACAAATAACCACAATTTGATCATCCCATTCCCCAATTAAGGGGCATTCCCTCAATTTCCAATTCTTTGCCATCTCAAAAAAGAGCTGCTATGAATATTTTTGTATGAGTAGGTCTCCTCCTACACTCACTTTATTTGATCTCTTTGGTATATAGACCCAGTAATGGTAATACAAAGTTTGCACAGTGTTATAACCCCTTGGGCGTAGTTCCAAATTGCCCTCCACAATGGTTGAATCTGTTCACAATTCCACTAACAATGCATTAGTGTCCCAATTAGCAAGCATCTCTTTTTTTAAACCCTTAACTTCTATGTATTGGCTCCTAGGTGGAAGAGTGGTAAGGGTGGGCAATGGGGGTCAAGTGACTTGCCCAGGGTCACACAGCTAGGAAATGTCTGAGGCCGGATTTGAACCTAGGACCTCTGGTCTCTAGGCCTGACTCTCAATCCATTGAGCTACCCAGCTGCCCCCTAGCAAGCATTTCTTTAATCACCCCCTATGGGCCAGGCTGGGTATATGTAGAAAAACTAAAAGTATGTTTTGACCTCAAGGAACTCATAGTAACATGTAAATAAACAGGTATATTTAAGATACAGATAGAATCAATGGAAGGTAATATTAGAGGGAAAAGCTCCAGCAACTGAGATGAGTGGGAAAGGCCTCCTGCATAATGGTATGAGCTGACTTTTAAAAGGAAACCAAAGAAACAGTGAGGCAGAGGTGAGAAGGGAGGGCATTCCAGGCAAGAGAGGATGAGCCAGAGAATGCAAAGACATAAAAGTAGGAGATGAAGTATCATGAATGGTAGACCCATATAACTGGATATTGTTATAGCTGCCAATCTAGCATAGCGTGCAGAAATGGGAGCAAAGTGTAAGAAGACTAGAAAGGTGAAGAGGGTCCAAAAAGGAGTTTATATCTGATCCCAGAGGTAAAAAGGATTCACTGAAGTTTGAATTGAGGGATGACGTAGTTGGACCCATGCTTTAGGAAAATCAGATGTGTAGGAGAGACTTGAGGCAGGGAAGTTAGAATCCTCTTGCAGTAGTTAAGGATGAAGGCAAGTAGTGCCAGAATTAGGGTAGTTACTGCTGTGGAAACAAAGCTAAGGAGTCTGATAAGAGGTATGTTAATGAACCTCTAGAAGAGGACAAGAGTGGCAGCTGATATCACTGAGAGTGAAGAGTTGAGGATGACATCAGAATTGTGAGTTTGGAAAGATGATAGTGCCCCTGACATTAAGAGGGAAGTTTGGCAGAGGAGGAAAGGGTTTTGCTTTGTTTTTGTGGGAAAGGGTTGTAAGGAAAGGTGAGGGGATGAATTCTATTGTGGACTTGTTGGACTTGAAGATCCTATGGGGTGGACATCTTGGTCAAAATGTCTCAAAGGAAGTTGGTGATGCTGACCTTGAGCTTAGGAGAGAGGATTGAATATAGACATCTGGGAATATGCTGCATAGAGATGATACTTGAACTGGTGAGAGTTCTCCTCATTCCTGGAGGGAATGTAAGAAATGAAAGAAGAGAGCCTATAGAAAAAAAGTCTGGGAACAAATCTCCTGAGCAAAGTTTGACTTTTCTTGTGGGAATATGAAAAAAAAATCACACAAGTCAGAGGTCTGCAGATGCCCCCCATTATGGTCTGAGACCCCAAGTTCTAGAGGTCACATAAGTATAAGCCAACACAGTGTTAAGATGATCAGGTTTGGAGCCAGTACTTCTCAAGGGGGCCACTGTGGGTATTTCCCCTTTTGGGTACCAGATGGTCACCAAACCACAGGGTGAGCTCCCCAGTGCCTGTGACAAAACTCTTGAGAGTTCAGGGTCAAAAGCACACAGAGAATTAATCTTACTTTAATTACTAATACAACACACTTTATGATTATTTCTTGATTATTCTCTCACATACAGTTATTCAGTCTGCTAATGACTGGGGCTGTCTCTTATTATAAATTACAAGTTACCATTCATCAAGCTATTATAAAGGTATCACTTACAGTGTATATAAATGATTAAAAACTAATCAGAGCAATTTCTTTTTCAGACCCAAGACTCACTGGTTGCCCAAAGAACCAAGCAAGATGGCAGACAGGTAGGAGGAGGGAAAAGAGAGAATACTATGTCATGATAACTAAGGGAAGGGAGTATCCAAGAGGAGAAGGTTATCTTTCAGCAGTGTCCAGTGCTGCAGAGAGGTCAAGAAGGAAAAGGATTGAGAAAGGCTCTTCACATTAGATTTGACAATTAAGAGATCTCTGGAGAGTTTCAGTTGAATGGTAAGGTTGGAAGCCAGATTGCAGAGGTTTTAGAAGAGAGGAAGAGGAGAGGAAGTAGGGACCCCTACTGACTTTCTCCTAAAGTTTACCCCAGAAGAGGAGGAGAGATCTAGGAATAATAGTTCAGTGATAGGATCATATGAAGGTTTCTTAAGGATAAGGGAGATATGGATGTGTTTGGAAGTAGTAGAGAAGTAGCCAGTATATAGAGACTGAAGGTTACAGAGTGAATATTAGTGAGGAGGAGGGGATAAGGATGGGGGGGGGAGGGCTTGGGTTCACATATGTTTATAGAGGAAGTTGGCCTTGGCAAGTAGAAGTAGGAGATTATAGACAATGTAAGAGGCTTGTGAGATGAGGAGGGGAGAAGATGGATCACTTATCCACTCAGCTCAGAGGATCTATGGAAGGGAGAATACTGGGGGAGGTTTGGGGGAAGAAGCAAAGATCTAGAACAGTCCTTAATTTCAATCTTTGCCTTTCAGGAAGGGTGCCAATAATTTCTTAAAAGAAAGTACATCTGATTCAGAAATTCCTGGTATTGCGGGGACTGGTAGGTAAAATGCTGGTAGAACAAGGAGGGGTTTGAGGCTGGCTCCAGCTTTGTTTGCTTGATATTCTGAGGAATTGAGGGAGGTTTCCATGAGTGAGCTCATCACTCAGAAGGTGGAAAGCTTTTCATCCCTGGAGGTCTTCAAGCTGATATCAGATGACCACTTGGCAGCAGTCAAATAGTTTAATAGTTGAAAGAGGACTTAGTTGGGTCATCTGGTCTAACCTGACCTATATAGGAATCCCTTCTACAGTGTTCCTAAACTGTAGGTATTCAGCCTCTGCTTGAAAACTTCTAGTGATGGGGAGCTCATTATTTCCTGAGGTAGTTTATTCTAGGTTTTTCCTTTATTTGCCTCTTGGCAACTTTCCCTCATTACTACTAGTTTTCTGTCTTCTGAGGCCAGGCAAAATAAGACTACCCTTTTCCACTTGATAGCTTTTCACATATTTGAAGATGACCACAATATTTTTGTTCTCCCTCTGTCTCTCTCCTTCATTTGGCTAACAATCCCCAGTTCCTTCAACTGATCCTTCGCTAACCCTCTCAACCACTCTGGTCCTCAAAAGGGCAGTACCCCAAATTGAACTCTGCAGGTAGGTGGTGTAGTGGATAGAATGCTGGGCCTATAATCTCAGCGGGGGTGGGGAAAGTACTAACAGCTGAAGGGACCAGGAAAGGTCTGCAGAAAAGACCAGCATAGCTTTTAAAAAGCCCCCTTTTTTGATATCTATAACATTCATTGCATTCCTCTTTTCATTCTGGGCTTGTGCCCTTGACACCATTCTCCTAGGATCATATCCCTTATTTTGTTCCTATCCCACACGGTCTTCCTTATCAGTCCTGGCTGATGGGGGTCTGACACAAGAGGTAATACTAGACTAGAGTAGGGCAATTTGGCAAAGTTTATCAGGTGCAGCAAAGGCAAAAGGGGAGACATAGGTTTTTATGAGTTTGGGAAAGTTAAGGGTGCAGGAGTTGATGAATCCTCCGGTAGATTAATCTCATTGGTTGTTTCAGAGGGGAGGCAGTTGGTTCCCATGACTGTATAGTTCTTCACATGGTACAGATAGTATATAGTTCAAGTATATAGTTCAGATTATCAATTCATCATGAATTTGTCAGGTCAAAGCATGGGAAGTAATAATAGTAAATGGTATAGATAGTAGTAAATAAAATAAGTAAAAGTAAAATAAGTAAAAAAAATAAGAAGTAAAAGTAGCTTTAATAAGTGCAGGGAAGCAGGGGGCTGATATGGGAAGAAGGGGAAAAGGGGACTTAGGCCTAATAAGGCCTATCATTCCTTCTTTTCGACTTCTCTAAGTTCCTTTTAGAAAACCTGAGTTGATGAATCCTCCGGTAGCTGCCCAGGTTTCTTTAGGCTACTGTCATGTACAGGTCACCCTAGCTGCCCTTTAGAGTCTCTTCTCATTGGGTTACCCTTTGATTCCATGGGCAATGGTTCGTGGTGGATCCCTTTGATTGACCTTTTCAGAATCTCTTAATCTCTGGACTGTGAATCGTGATGGAGAAGTTCGACTAAGGATGGAGAACATTGGCTCAGGGAGTGAGCGTCCAATGACCATTCATAAATATATGATGGATGCCGTCACCAAATATGGCAACTACATGGCCCTTGGAACAAAAAAGGATAATAAATGGCAAATGACAACTTACAAAGAGTATTATGAGTTATGTCGGAAGGCTGCCAAATCTTTTATCAGGGTAAGCCAGTGTTTTCTTCCTTTAAATTTTGGTAAAAGTGAGTTAAGAACTGATCTCTAGGCAAGAAGATCACTCATTGGTTGTATTAGGCTGGTTTAGATGGCTGCTGAGATCCTTCCCTCTTAACTTTGAAATCCTGTGCTGCCAGAATCCATAATGTTGCCTGCTTTATCTTTGAAAACAAAACAAAAACAAAATCTTCAGTTTGCCACTGACTCTGTATGGGCCCAGAGAGAAGCTGCATGTCTATCTTCCAAGGAGTTTCTCCTAAGAGTTCGGAGAGTCTCCTCACCATGTTGGCTTCAGGGTAAGGATTTTTTTAGCCATAGAAACTCAGAAAGGCAGGTTACAAAGATACACGCAGGATGGACAGCTAGGTGGTACTTTAGATAGTGGAGGGCCTGAAGTCAGGAAGGCTCATCTTCCTGAGTTCAGATCTGGTTTCAGATGCTTACTGGCTATCACTTAACCCTGTTTGCCTCAAAAAATAAAAAAAAGCAAAAGAAAACAAAGATGTACAGGAGAGAGCTTTCCATCGTGGAAGGAGTACCTGCACCATGAAATAATGATTTCAATAAATATAATCAATAAAATGAGAAAAAAGGCCCCAAGTCAAATCAAAGAATCTGAAATGTTCCTCTTTTATAAACTTTAATCTTTTTATTTTATTTTTTCTTTTCCTTTTTTTAATTTAGAATATTTCCCCATGGTTACATGATTCATGTTCTTTCCCTCTCCCTAGAACTTCCCCTCCACCCCCCGTAGCTGACACGCAATTCCACTAGGTTTTACATGTATCATTGATCAAGACCTATTTCCATATTATTGATAGTTGCACTAGGGTGACTGTTTAGCGTCTACATCCCAATAATATCCCCATCAACCCATGTGTTCAAGCAGTTGTTTTTCTTCTGTTTCTGCTCCCACAGTTCTTCCTCTGAATGTGAATAGCATTCTTTCTCATAAGTCCCTCAGCATTGTTCTGGATCATTGTATTGCTGCTAGTAGAGAAGTCCATTATGTTCCATTGTACCACAGTGTATAACTCTTTAATCTTAAAGATATAAATTAGACAGATGTACAATGGATAGAGTGCCAGGCCTGGAGTCGAGAAGACCCAAATTGAGATGTGGCCTCAAACACTAGCTGTGTGACTCCAGACAAGTCACTTAACCCTGTTTGCCTTATTTTCCTCATCTGCAAAATGAACTGTAGAAAGAAATGACAAACCTCTCTAGAATCTTTGCCAAGACCCATTTGGGGCCATGAAGAATGGGATGCAACTGAAACAACTGAACAACCAAAATGGATTGTGAGAGAGGCAACATGGGCATTGGTGTCTCCATCCTACAAATGAGGCAGATAACCGTGACAGGACGGCTAAGCAGTTGGTGGGCCCAGGGCTCCACAATTGGTCATTTTTAGAGCCAGGCATGCAACTGGGATCTCCCCTGACTCCTCCATTCTGCTTTCTCTAGTCTCACAGTCCAGATCAGGAAATGGAGATGATAGCAAGCTAAAAAAAGCTGGCCTTTGTTCACTGGTTGCTTTATAGTTTGCACTTTAAGTAGATTATTGCAGGAGAACCTGGTAACCACCTAATGCAACAGGTAACACAGGTGCTAGTCTTTCCCTTTTATGGCCTAAGAAGCTAAGACTCAGGTGAAATATGATGTGGATGAGCTGGTGTCAGAGGTAGGATGCAAACCCATGTATTCCTCATTCTGAATCTAGCCATCTGCTATGTGATAGGATAATCCTTACTCTGGAAGTTTGTGATTTTAGGCCTCCAGAGCCGATCAGATGAGAATTTTTCCATTGCATTTTTCAGATCTAAGGATTTTCCAAGGATGCTTTTGTCAAACACCCCTTTACCTTGGCTCCTCTGTTCCTGCAATGGGATCACACTTGAAAACCCAGGTTTCTAAAACAAATGAATCATAGAGCAGGGTTTCTCTGAGCAAAGATTGACAATCCCAACCTCGTGTTAAAACTTTTGTTTTTGTAACATGATCTCTGAGAATAAGATGTTTCTCAGCCTGGAAACTTCTCCAACACATTAGGGCTTTGGGGTTGCCTCAGCACCTGGTGCTAAGCTGTCTGGATAGTGGGTTTCTTTTTTTAAACTCTTACTTTCTGTCTTAGAATCAATACTATGTACAAAGTCAGTACTAAGCCAGAAGAACAGCAAAGGCTAGACAATGGGGGTTAAGTGACTTGACCAGCTCACACAGCTAAGAAGTGTCTGAGACCACATTGGAACCAAGGACCTCCCATCTCTAGGCCTATCGAGACACCCAGCTGCCCCTGTCTGGGTAACTTTGACCTGTATCCATGATAAGATGGAAAACAGCCCCTTCCACTACTGCATCATAGACTAGATAGGACCCTGGGATCTTCCAGTCCAGTGTCCTCTTTTTATAAATGGAAAGTTGAGGCCCACAGAGGGGAGGTGACTTTCTCAAGATCCCATAGGAAGCAAGTGGCAGAACTTGGATTCAAACCAGTCCCTTATGACTCCATATCCACCCCCTTTCTGCTGTTCCTCACTATCTTTGGGCCATCCTTCCAGCCCCAGACTCCAAGCTACAGAAGAGAATGGCAGGAGTCCCTGGGAATTATTTGGAGAAGGCCCACGCTGAGAATAAATAGCACAAGTTCTGCTCTACTTTCCTCCTTTCCCAAAGTTGGATCTGCCTAGAGATGGCACAGGAATGAGGCAGCCAAACTGTATTGGGAAAGTACCCTGGGTGGATGTTGGGAGACTTGGGTGCTGATTCTGACTTCCGTGAATTCCCAGTGTGATCATTTGCAAGCTGCTTCTTTCCTGAGGCTCAGTTTATTTCATTTGTAAAATGAATGGGTCAGACTCTTCTTAGTAAATATACTGTCCTGTTGGCTTTTGCCCTAGTTTTTGCCTTCCTAAAGGGTTATATCTCATGTTAGGGTCACATTTTTGGAAGGGACAATTCTTTATCCTACCTGTTTAGCTAAAGGAAGGTTGGTGAATCTTAATGAGCTTTAGTTGGTTCATCTAAGAAGTTGGGGATTTGGACAAGAAGTTCTCTAAGGGTCTCTTTCAAGTCCCCAATTCAGGAATCTGGCATGTCTAGTGAGTAGAGCAATGGGACTGGGATGGAGGTAAGGGCAATGGGAATTCCTAACTAGGTCAGTGGTTTAGATGACTAGTATCTTTGTTTTTGTTAAAGTGCTAAGTATTTTAATTTTTTTTTTCATTTTAATTTGGACTATTTCCCCATATTTACATGTTTCATGTTCTTCCCCTCTCCCCAAACCCCTCTAACCTCCCCTTAAGTGCTAAGTATTTAAAAAAAATAACTCTTACTTTCTGCCTTAGTATCAATAAATACTAAATGTCAGCTCCAAGGTAGAAGAGATGTAGGGGATAGACAATTGGGGTTAAGTAACTTGCTCATGGTCAGACAGGAAGTGTCTGAGGCCACAGGTGAACCCAGGTCCTCCAGACTTCAGGTTGTCACTCTGTCCACTAAGCCACCTAGCTGTCCTGTGCCAAATATTTAAAAGGAATAGCTGAATATTGTAAGTTTTAAAATTAATAGTCAATGCCTCCAAAGTATGATATTTATAAGGATTTATTAAAACGCAGGGAAAGAGTCCCAACTCACCCTTCACCACTGCCTCCAATGCGGAAAGACCCCAGACCACACCAAAACTCCCATTTCAATACAGCCTGCGAAAACCAACGACCAATAGGAAAAGGCTTAGGGAATTATGGGTATGGTGAAAAGGAGTTTGGGTAATGTAGTTTACAAGGGTACAAGGTCTTTCAACTTTACATTCTCCTTGTACCCTTGTAAACTACATTACCCAAACTCCCTTTCACCATACCCATAATTCCTTAAGTCTTTTCAACTTTACAATATGTAGGAGAGAGACCAGAGCTTAGACTCACTAGACCAGGCTCTGCTCTTTGAACAAATGAGTGAAAAAACATTGATTCAACATGTAGTGTGTGTCAAGCCTCATGTCGAGTGCCTGGGTACAGGCTTTGAAGATTGAGGCAGTCCCAGATTGAGGTAGTCCCTGATCTAAAAGTGCTTCTTGTTTGTTCTACCAGGGGAGACGGTATATGTAGAAAGACTTCTGCTACAGGCTGAGTGGCAAGGCTCAGAGATCCTCAGAGTACACAGGCAGGCTTGATAGCAGCAGCGCCAGTGGCAGGACAGATGGTAAAGTTTAGTGGGCCAGAGGGTTTTGTAGTTCGTGATTCCCTGCTTAAGCAGTGCCAATGGCTATGCCTGTATTATTAATACCTAACTTTCATGAACTGGGAAGTAGTTTATAAACCTTAAAGTACCATAGAAGTGCTACTTGTGATTTTCTTACTATCATAATTAAAAAGCAGTTGGATGAGGAATGACTAAATAAGTTGTGGCATATGATCATGATGGAATATTACTGTGCCATAAGAAATGACAAGCAGATTAAATTTAATTTAACTTCATTTAAATTGAAAATTTTAACCTTTTGATTTTTTTCAATTACATATAGAAACAATTTTTAACAATTGTTATCTGACATTTTGTGATTCTCTCTTTCCCTTTCCCCCTCCCCAACGTGGTAAATAGTCTGATATAATCAGGTTATAGTGTTGCTGTCATGCAATCCCTATTTCCATATTCCTCATGCTGTGGAAGAAGACACATCTTGCACATACTAGAAAAAACTCATGAAGGAAATAAAGTGGAAGACGGCATGCTTTGATCTGCATTCAGACTCCAACAGCTCCTTTTTTTGGTTGTGGACAGCATTTTTCATCATGAGTCCCTTGGAACAGGTCAATTAAAAAAAACAAAATAGAAAGACACACATGAAATTATAAAGAGTGAAATGAGGAGAACCAAGAGACTACTGTATACAGCAATGGAAATATTATTTGAAGAATAACTTGTGTCTGTCTCTTTGCAGGGAACAACTAATAAATAGAAACAAGCAAGCCATAGTTTTATTTATACCTCTCTATATTTTTTTTTTGTCAAATGATGCTTTCTCTAGTATAAGAAGGGGAGGGAGATAGCTGGAATTTTAATGTAACAAAATAATTAAAAAAGAAAAGCAATTGGAGAATTCTGACCTGAAAATGGTAAAGGAACAGGACACACATTACCATTTACCAAACCCTATTCCCTTTATCTAGTTTTCCCTGCACAGAGTCCAAGGCCTTGTATTGTCTATGTCAGTGATGGGCAAACTACGGCCCACAGGCCAGATGCGGCCCCCTGAAATGGTTTATCCAGCTGCCTGACATTATTCCTAGACTGACAAATACAATGAGTAGGATATGATACAATGAAACTTCGAAAGAGTTGCCTTAGAAACAGACTGACAGATGAGCATTTCCTTTCCTTTGGCCCCCTCTTTAAAAAGTTTGCCCATCACTGGTCTAGGTACTTAATAGTTGAATGACTAGGCAATTTCATGGGACAAAAGCCCCCTGAAAGGAGCAATCACTAGTTAAATTCCATAGATCAGGATGGAGGGGTAGAGACAGTGGAAGCAGAGATCTGTAGAGCTCTTGCTTCATTTGACTTTTGAAAATATTTCCTTCCTTTGCAGTAGATGGACCGCATGATTTAAGATCATTGTGTCTGTGTTTCTCCAGCTTGGCCTCGAGCGCTTCCATGGTGTTGGGATCCTGGGATTTAATGCTGCCGAGTGGCTCATTTCTGCTGTTGCTGCCATTTTTGCTGGGTAAGGGTGCTTAGCACACATCTCAGGAACATCATCCTACCTTGTTGGTGTGGCAGAGAGTTGTGAGGACTAGATCCTGTGGGCAAGTCCTGGTATTTGGTGTTCAATGCTTTCTTTTAACAGCAGCAAACCAGTTTCCAAGTGTGAGGTCCCGGTTCTAATTTCTGCTCCATTTGAAAAAGGGCAAATTTTAGTTATTTGGTGGTCTACATTCAGTTGTCTGGGCTGCACTTTTCTGCTTCCTGAACTCCCTGGAAGCCCCTTTTGTTTTTAATATTTAATTTTTAATTTTTTTTAATTTAAAATTTTTTCCATGATTCCATGATTCATTTTCTCTCCCTCCCCTCTTCTCTCCCCCTTCCTGGAGCTGACAAGTAATTCTACTGGGTTATACGTGTGTTATCACTTGATACCTATTTCTACATTATTCATTTTTGTAATAGAGTAATCTTTTAAAACCAAAACCCCAAATCCTATACCCATATAAGCAACTGATAAATCATATGCTTTTCTTCTGCGTGTCTACTCCCACAGTTCTTTCTCTTCATGTGGATAGTATTGTTTCTCATAAGTCCCCCCATGGTTGTCCTGGATCATTGCATGGCTACTAGTAGCAAAGTTGATTACGTTTGATCGCCTGGAAGTCCCTTTGAAAAGATGGCTTAGTCTTTCCTCAGCTTATCACTAAACTTCCTTGAGGACTGCTGTCATGTTAAGTAACAAGTCTTTCTAAGCCATCCTGACTGATGGGAATTGGTGTGGTATACCCAAGCCCCCATCTTTTCTGATTCCTACCTCCCCACCCTTCTGTTATTCCTTGTCCCTGTAGAGAGATCTATTCTGGTCACTGTTCTGGTGTCCTGCTGTAGCATAGCCTATAGGGGGATTTTAATTAATTTGTTCACTTAAAAACATGATTAAATAAATGTGCTTGGTAGTGATTTTATAAAATTAATTTTAAATTTAATTTTAAAGGGTAGCTAAGTGATTCATTGAATTGAAAGCCAGATGGAGGTCCTGGGCTCAAATCCAGTCTTGGATATTTTCTGGCTGTGTAACCCTGGGCAAGTCACTTAACCTCCACTGCCTAACATTTGCCATTCTTCTGCCTTGGTTTATTAATTCTAATACAGAAAGTAAGAGTTTAAATTTTTTTAAATTAAATTTAAATTTAAATTAATTTCAATATGTAAAAGCTTGGGGCATTTTAGTCATTCCTTCTAAAGTCCATCTGAATTTTGTGCTTTCCCCCTCCCTCCCACTTTGCAGTGTTTTTAAAATTCCATACTTCTTTATATTGTATTATGATATTCCTTTTCATTAATGTTGGTACACCATGCCCTGTTCTTGGACAGTTAGGTTATGTTCTGTTGTTTTTTTTTTTTTAAATAGTCACAAATAGCATGACTGAAGATTTTTGAGCAGATAACTCTTTTTGGAAGAAGAGAGGGGAGATTTGATAATAAAACTTATAGGTTTCTTTCTAGCAATTAAATGTTTGACTCTACAAAGCATACTCATTTTTGTATTTGTTCTATTAAATTGGTCTCCAACCAGATTCTCTACGTAGCTAGACCATATTTTACTCATCTAATACCCAGGCTTTCACACACACAATTTCATTTTCTTCTATTAAATATAAAATTGCCATAAATAATCCTGTAGTGATAGTGCTTTACAAAAAAAATTATTACAACATTTTATTATGACAACATGTACATAACCTGACAAAGTCACAGTCCCTTAAAACTGTTAAGTAAAACAATTTAAAGAGTGATTGGCACATAGTCTTACAGTAAGACTGTTGAAAGGAAGTTGTGTGCTTTTCTTAATATTCATTTGTTGCCCATTCATTCTAAGTAGTCTCTGATACAAACTTTATATATATATATTTAGATGATTATTTATGTAAATCTTTCCATTTTTTTTTTTAATTTAGTAGGGTAACAATCCCTTATATTCTTTGCTCATTCAGTCATTCTGTAAACATTTGGTATGAGGTAGTGTTGATCTGACCATATCAGGGTTTTTTTTCCCTTGTCAGTAAACTCCATGGAGTTCATTACTAATGAGATCATTGAGTTGGAAGTTATGAAAAATCTTATTTTTCATTGAGAATTTCACATTGTTTTCCAAAACAATTGGAACTATTTGTAGCACCATCACCTGGGAACTACCAAGCATTTTTTCCACAGCCCTGCCAACACCAAATCTTTCCATCTTTGCCAGTGTTTTACACTTTGATTTCTCCATTAGCAAATTTTGAGCATTTTACAGTTTTAGTTTCATAGGTTTATTGGGCTTGAGCCAAAAGACCATCAAGTCTACTTTACAGATAGGAAAACTGAAGCCCAGAGAAATAAATGACTTGCCCAAGGTCACATAAGTAGTAAGAGGCAAAATTTGAATCCAGGTAATTGTTAGTGTGTATTTTTAAAAAATGGTTTGTTCCTGTCTTTGCCCACTTAGATAAGATTTCTTTCTCCTTCCCCCTTCATTTGGGCAAGTTTTAATACAATTAGCAGGCAGTGGGCCACACAACTGGGTTTTTGTTGTTGGGGGTCAAGATGCTCAAATTCAAGATAGTAGCAAATAAACTGATGTCAGGGTATGCAGAGATAGTGGCCACGTATCAGACTTTCATCACAGTGAGGTCCTTTTTGTGTTTTCCCCCCAGGGGACTTGCTGTTGGTATCTATACTACCAATTCTGCTGAAGCTTGTCTGTACGTTCTTAACCACTGTAAAGCCAACGTTTTGGTGGTGGAGAATAATTTCCAGTTGCAGAAGATCTTTCAGGTAACCAGAGGTCTTGCTTCTTTATCTGCCATAGCACTCAGTTAATCAGTCTCACCAACAATCTTTGGGGGAGTCTCTGAGTTTCTGACCTCTCTCAAATGGGAGCACAGTGTCAGTGGGTGGGGTATCATAAAAAGGGTTGGCATACAGGAGATCAAAGAGTGAGTCTTGGTTCAACTATTTATTCTGTATGACTTGAAGTCACTCCCTATTTGTTAGGCATCTTTGGTTCCTCCCAACAACACTGTCTCAAATTTTTCTAACTTCTAGTTAAGTCCTCTCCTCATAGCAACCATAGAAGAGAAAGGAAGAATGATGGAGGATTATTATTCCCATGGTACAGTGGGAAGGCCAAAATTCTGTAAGAATTAAAATTATGAGACTGGTCTTAAATTAATAAAGTTTATTAGAATTATTTGGATAGGTGAAAGATAGAAAGAGAGATTTAAAGTAGCCTAATCTGACTCCCATGATTGGGATCAATGCAGAATGAGCTTTATCTGATGTTATTGCTACTGTATAATGTCCTAGGACCTCAGAGCTGCAAGGGGCTCCAGGGCAAAACTTGCCCAACCAGGAGCAGAACAAGACTATCCCGTCTATAGGATCAGCCAATCATGTGGCATTTATTAAGTACCTATTAGGTATTAGATTCTGATGATACACAAACAAAAAATGAAACAGATTCTACCCTCAAGGACCTTACAATGTATCAGAGAAATAACATAGACACATATGTACAAAGTAAATACAAGCTATTTTTTTTTTGGATGGGGGAGATATAGGGCAAGGGAAATGCCAAACAGGAGTTTGTGTGTCTGATCCCAGATATTATTATTGTTATTAAGATTATTATTATTATTAGTCACTGGAGTTTGAATAGGGGGTGACATCAGATCTATCCTTTAGGAAAATCACTTTAGCAGATATGTAGGAGAGACAGGAGTCAGGGGAGTTAGGATCCTATTGCAGTCTTCAAGAAGAGAGGAAAGTTGTGCCAGAATTGGGGTAGTTACTGCTGTGTGAGCAAAGCTAAAGAGTCTAATAAGAGAGACAAGGCTTGGCATCTGATGTCATTGAGAGTGAAGAGTGGAAGAAGACATCAAAGTTGTGAACTTGGAAAGATGATGGTGTCCCTTGACAGTAAGAGGGAAGCTTGACAGAGGAGAGGTGTGTGATAATGAAATTAAACTTGCCTTGCCCGTCCTTAATCTAATCACCAAAGGTAAGAACATCCCCACTTAAGTCACAAGATGGGAGGTCTGTGACCCATGTGTGCTAGAGTGAGTGACATCAAAATTTACTGACTGCCTTCTGGGCAATCCTAAGAAAAGCATCTGTTGTGATTGGACACATAAACTAAGAGGAAGGCACGGGAAGTGATGCAAAAGAAGCCCCTTTAAAAGAAAGTACAATGAGTTCAGTTCTCTCTTGTTCATGACTTGGACGTGGAGGAGCTCTGGACCCGGGACCCTGAGACCTTGGTGAGACTGTTCTTAAATCTTTCCCTTAGAACTATATATGGTGAGTGAAGAAGGCTGACTACCTTAGCCTCCAGAGGGGCCTTTGATTAGGAGAAGCTCTTGTAACTAAACCCCTTGTTAATTGACTTTTAGGCTCTCTGGCTGGGCCTATGAAACCCTGCTGGAATAAAGCCCAGGCTTGAATACAAATCTAGTTCGTTAAATTAGATCTCTTACTCTACCCTCTTCATCTCTCCTTCCACTCTCTCCTATATTTTGTAAATAAATTACTAAAATCATTTTAGGAATTGGTATTTATTCAGTTCCTTGGCGACCACACCTTTAAATATTAATATCCAGTCCAACCATAACCCATTTCCCCTCTTATAGAGGGTTTTGTTTTGTTTTGGTGTGATATGTAGATGCCCCTCCTGTTCGGTATTTAAAGCCCTGTCCTATATGTCCGCAGCCTACTTTTCCAGTGTATAGAGTGTAGGGCCTAGAGACAGGAGGTCCTGGGTTCAATACTGGTCTCTGACACTTTCTAGTTGTGTGACCCTGGGCAAGTCACTTAACCCTGATTGCCTAGCCCTTATTGCTCTTCTAAGACAGAAGGTAAAGATTTTTTAAAAATGCCAAAGAAGAGTTTGTATTTCATCCCAGAGACCCCATTTCTAGCTCTCCACCTAGGTCTCATATGCATGATTGGAAGTCCATTTGCCATTCTTATCCATCTTACTTTGGATACAGTCCAACTAGGAGGATACCTTCCACCCCAGCTCCGAACTGTTAGTATAGTTCTTATGTATTGACATTAGGGTGGAATTTAGCGAAACTCAGTGCTCCCATGCTCTGGACACTTTGCATCTGTTTGGTACATACAATCTGATGGTTTTAGATTTTGTGGGCACCTGTCACACTGATGTAGAATTCTGGAGTCTCAGAGCTGGAAGGGAGCCCAGCCCATATAATCCAACCTAAACTTGAATAAGATTCCCTTCCACAACATTAGCAACCAGTGGTCATGTAGTCTCTGCTTGAAAAGATCTCTTAAGACAACCCATTCTATTTTTGGAATCTGGCTTTTTTGTTAGGGAGATTTTCTTTCCATCAAGCCTACAACTTTTTACTCACTGCCCCTGATTCTGTCCTCTAGGACCAAGTAGAATAAATCCAACCCCTCTCCTCTTCCACATGGCAACCCCTCAGGTACTGGAAGGTAGCAATCATGTTTCCCCCTTTCTCTTCTCCAGACCAGATGTCATCAGTTCCATCAACTCAGGCTTCCTATAGTCTCTTCTTTAGGCCTCTTACAATCCTAGTTTTCCTAATCCTTCATGTATTCCTGCTTGTTTGGCTTTCCAAAAATGCGGGACCTAGACTTGAGCACAATACTCCAAATGCGTGACCTAACCAGGGCAATTTTTGAGGTTAGTGTGAAGCTGCAGATTAGTGGAGCAGCTAGCTACATGGTACAGTGGATAGAGTGCCAGGCCTGGAGTCAGGAGGACCTGAGTTTAAACTGACCTTATTTACTAGCTATATGACCCTGAGCAAGTCACTTATTCCTATTTACCTCAGTTTTTCCTCATCTATAAAATGAGCTGGAGGAGGCACTTCAGTGTTGTTACCAAGAAAACCCCAAATGAGATCATGAAGAGTTGGACATGACTAAAAAATGATTAAACAGCAAGCAGAGTTGAATTAATAATTTTCATTCTGGACATTGAACCTCTCTCAGGGCCCCCTAGAATCACGTGAGCTTTTTTGGCTTTTATATTTCCCTCCTGACTCATTTTGAGATTGTAGTCTATGATCACACCTAGATCCTTCTGCTATGACCCCTTGTTGAACCCACTTCCTCCATTCTCTACTCCTATAATTGATTCTCTGAACCTAAGGATTAGGCTTTTCGTCCCTAAGTGTGACTTTATTAAATTTGACCCATTGTGTCTAGTCCTTTTCATTTTAGATCTTGCCCTGTTACCCAGCTCCCAGATGCTTGTTATCTACAGATTAAATTAGCAGCCCTTTTCCAATTCTCCCTATGTGATAGATAAAACTTGTTGAAGAACGTGGGACCAAAAATGTATATCCCTGAAGAGTTCCCTCAGGGGCTTTCCTCTACCTTGACATTGAGCCTCTTAATGACCATGCTCTGCATCTGGTCCCTTACATAGTTCTGATTCCCACTAATTCTGTCATTATCTAAGCCACATCACTCCATCTTGTCCATAAAGAAAACACTTTCAATTTAGCAAGAATTCGATGAGCACAAGTATTATGCCAGGGCCTGGACTGTTATCAAGATGAAAGTGAAACCAGTGCCATCAAGAGTTCACCCTCGGGGGCAGCTGGGTAGCTCAGTGGAGTGAGAGTCAGGCCTAGAGATGGGAGGTCCTAGGTTCAAAACCCGGCCTCAGCCACTTCCCAGCTGTGTGACCCTGGGCAAGTCACTTGACCCCCATTGCCCACCCTTACCACTCTTCCACCTATGAGACAATACCCTGAAGTTAAGGGTTTAAAAAAAAAAAAGAGTTCACCCTCCCTCAGGGAAAATAAATCAATAAGTAAATACAAAATGAGCCTGTCTATCTAAAAGCCTACCTGTTATGCGTCAGGCACTGTGCCAAGCCCTAGCAATGCCAAGGAAGGCAGAAATAGTCCTTGCCCTGAGGGAACTCCCATTCTAATGGAGGAGATGGGAGCACAAGTAAACAGGCGTATAGGAGATCTATACTAGAATAAACTGATGAGAGTTAGAGAATTTCACGGGTAAGCAATAGCAAGCACTTTGGCTAGAGTCTGTGGTGTGCAAAGGAGAGTCATGGGCAGTCAGCCTGGAAACAGAGGTTGGAAACAGATTTTGAAGGACTTTATATGCCAAGCCAAGAAGTTTCTGTTTTATCCTAGAGGCAAGATGAAGCCAATGGAGATTTCTTGTCAAAATGTTTTACTGAAATCCTATTCTCTCCAGAGCATTCTTCTGCTTTTCAAATCTATTTTATTTTTCCCTCAATTACAATATAAAAACAATTTTTAAGACATTTTCTCCTTTTAATTTTGAACTCTGTATTCTCTCCATGACTTTCTTCTGATCTACCAGTCTGGTAATCCTGTTGAAAATTGAAACGATGTTAGTCTGGCATGAATTTTGCTGGATGAAGCCATGTTGGCTTTCACTGATTCCCAGTTGGAGGCAGTTTGGAGTGGTGGCTAGAATACTGGACTTGAAGTTGGAAGATCTTTCAGTTTCCAGACAAGTCATTTGGCCTCTCAGGTCTTCAATTTTCTCATCTATAAAATGAGATTAAGGGGGCAGCTGGGTAGCTTAGTGGAGTGAGAGTCAGGCCTAGAGACAGGAGGTCCTAGGTTCAAACCCGGCCTCAGCCACTTCCCAGCTGTGTGACCCTGGGCAAGTCACTTGACCCCCATTGCCCACCCTTACCAATCTTCCACCTATGAGACAATACACCAAAGTACAAGGGTTTAAAAAAAAAAAAAAAAGAATACTTATACTACCTTAAACCTCATGAGGTTTGTTGTAAAGAAGGTATTTTGCAGCTCCTGAACTGCTATAGAAACTTGAGCTTTTCTTTATAAATCATTCCTTAATACTACATTTGAGGATTTTGCTTAGAATTGAAGCCCATCTCACTAGGCCAGAGTTTGAAGATTCTGTTCTCTTTTTATGAAAAACAGGGTAGATTTTTTGTCCTTTGGTTCTGTGCTACATTTTTCTGTTTGCTAAGGTTTTTTTAGCTATCACTGATGTGCTCAGCAATAGGATCTCCTAGTCCTTTCAGTATTCTGAGATGTGTTGTTCACCAGATTCATCAATGGCAGCTCTCTTCTTACCGACCTTGTAATTCAGCTATTTGTTAACCATTTCTTTCTTTCCTTCCCAGATCTGGGAGCATTCTTTCTCAGAAAAGAAAACTGAAGCAAATTAAGGACTCTGTGGTTTTGCCTTCTCTCCACTGTCCATCCTTTTCTTCTTGGAGCAGCAAGTTATCTTATCCTAACTTGGATCCTAATTTGGTCACCATTTTTGTGGTTCATGTGGTCATTGCCAAGCTTGGCTCACTCAGTCAAACAATAATTATTTAATAAATGTCTACTCTGCTAGTCACTGTGGGATTTAGCTATCTTGACCTGCTACGTGTTCTTCAGCAGGTCTCACCTTCATTCCTAATTTCATTTCCTTCACTGAGTTGCTTGAAACAGTCCTGAAACCCTTCCTTCTCCTTTCACCTCCCCATGCTCTGATGTTCCATATTCTTTTGAAATTAGAGACATTGCGTTTGACTCTAGGCTCTGCCATTTATGCACTGTGTAAGACTTGGGAAAAGTCACTCTTCTTCCCCAAGGCCTTAGAGGGTCAGGCTGGATGGCATCTAAGGTTCCTTCTGCCCTAGATCTATGAATGTATGATCACTGGTCCCTCCTACCCCTGACCTTCTCTGTTCTGACATCATCTTCTCTAGCTCTGCCTGTCTGTTTCCCAACTCTGATATCAGCATGTTTCTTGGGGTCATCAGAGTACAGTTCATACTGGAGGGAAAGAGGGAAGAGTTTCTGTTCATCTTTGGCTAGGATTGGGTGACCTTTGAGGCTGTGTCCAACTCTGGGCTTAAAGTGTTGCTAGTGATAACAAATTCAGAAATAGTACCCCAGAGGAAGATATGTGCTACTTCTAGCCAGAGCAGTGTGTAAGCTGGATGGAGAAGCTGTTAAGACTCGGGGGATAGAGGGTTGAACTAGAGTCAGGAGTTAGTCCTGGGTTTCAGTTTCTACACTGACACTGACCCTTACTAACTCTGTGACCATGGGCAGCTCATACTCTTCTATTAAAAAAAAAACTCCTTTGACTCCTTCTTTACTCCAGGATCAATCATAAAATTCTCTTCTTAGTCCTTTCTGGGTAGGTAACTACTCTTTCCCGTGTGTCCTTTTTGTGGCCCTCTGGTAGGCTTCTTTTAGACTAAGTCTTTTATATTAAGACTACCATTGCCTTGGCCTGGAATGGCTTCAAGCTCATCCATCTAGGTTTATACAGCCATGCAGAAAGTGTCCTGATTTTTCATATATATATATATATATATATATATATATATACGTATATATATATATATATACACCATTTAAAAATTTTTAACATTTTTCAATTACACGTAGAAACAATTTTTGACAATTGTTTTCCAACATTTTACAATTCAGATTCTCCTTTCCTCCCAAGATGGTAAATAGTTTCCTACCAGTTGTATCAATATTTTCATATGATACATATCTCCATATTGCTCTTGCCATGACAAAAGGGTATCCTGATTCTTGACCAGTTTAGGATGCTCTGCCCGCAATCCAATACGACCCCCACAGGATTGCAGCAACTTATGAGCTTCGAGGTGGGAGGGTCCTTAAAGGCCACCTGGTCTAATCCTTCCATTTTGTAAATGAGGAAACCAAGAGACCTGCTAATGTGTACCAGTCACAGAGCCTAGTTAGTGGTAGAAATGGAATTCAAACCTAGGTCTTGTGATTCTCAAGTCCAGACCTTGTTTCATTCCACAAGGAGATCTCTAGTTCTCATCTGGTGTGAGCTTTGTGCTCTGACCAGAGGTTGAGGAGATAAAAGAAACTACCACAAACACTTAAGGGCCCCCCTCTCCCAGAAAACAAGGAATTTTGTTGCAATTCAACAAATATGGTGCCCTGTGGAAGGCCCATTGCTAGGATTTGGATATTTCCCTGATCACTATGAAATTCACTTGACTTGCTGTGTCCTTGATATATTTAACTGGTAGCATAGGGTAGCTGTAAATTGCTTGAAGGTGGTGTTGTTGAGTTGTTTCAGTCATGTCTGATTCTTCATGATTGCTTTTGGGTTTTTTTTTTTTTGACAGAGATTTTGGAGTAATTTCCCATGTCATTCTCCAGTTCATTTTATAGGTGAGGAAACAGAGGCAAACAGGATTACGTGATTTGCCAAGGGTCATATAGCTAGTAAATGTTTGAGGCTGGATTTGAACTCATGAAGATGAGACTTCTTGATTTACAGCCCAGTGCTCAAACCACTGTACTACCTGGCTCCTCAACTTGCAGATCGTGTTGCTGAGTCATTTCAGTCATGTTCAACTGTGACCCATTTTGGGGTTTTCTTGGTAAAATTACTGGAGTGGTTTGGAGTGGAATAGCATAGTGTATCTGTAAGTTACTTGAAAGAAGGGACTATTTTATTGTTGTCTTTGAGTTGCTAGCACTCAGTGTGCCAGCATAGAGTAGGCTCTTTATAATTATTTATGGATAGACAGTGGGACAAGGAGGGAGGAAACATTTCCTCACTTGAAACAGAGGGGAGTTTTGCTGGGTCAGAGCTTTACTCATCATATTTCCCACCAATGTTTATCGAGCCCCTGAATTCTATCTGCTGGGGCTGCCTGAGAAGAATATCTAAAGGCCAGCTGAGAAGTCATTGGCCTTTGTGGCCTTTGGCATCCTGAAGGTGGGATGGGCTGGGTTCAGCATAGACTGTTGAACTTGGAAAAGTGAGGATTTGGAGGTAGCAGTGGGAGAACATGATCATTGCCTTCAGTTATATGAAGTGGCATCAGGAGGCAAAGAGAAAAGACTTGGTCTTTAGTGGCTTATGTAGAGAATTAGGACCAGTGAAGTTGGTGGTAGGGGGAGAGATGGCAGATGCTATCTCAGTTTAAGGAAGACTTTCTAGAAACTAAAATCTGCAGCAAAGGCAGGTAATGAGTTCCCTGTCAGGAAAATATTGGTTAGGAGCAGCTAGGTGGCTCAATGAATAGAGAGTTAGTCCTGGAGATGGGAGTTCCTAAGTTCAAATCTGACCTCAGACATTTCCTAGTTCTGGGACCTTGGGCAAATCACTTAACCTCACTGCCTAGCCCTTACTGCTCTTCTGCCTTGGAACCAATGCTCAGTATTGATTCTAAGACAGAAAGTAAAGGCTTAAAAAAAAAAGAGGCCAGTTGACTTGGGTGTTAAGTATAGGTTGGACTAAGTGACTTCTGGTCTGCTTTCCTACCAGCCTCATCTCATTTCTTGGCCTTGGGCTCCCCTCTATAAAAATGTGAAGGGGGGTTGGGGGTGGATGAGATGATCTCCAGCATTTCTCCTGGCTCTAGGTCCTGTGATCCTCTCTGACTTTGATATTGGGAGCCAATCAAATTCTTTTTTAGGTTAAGGATCAGTTACCTTATCTGAAAGCAATTATCCAATACAGAGGGCACATCACAGAGAAGTATCCATACCTTTATTCCGTAAGTATGAGCTTCATGGAAGGGACAAGAAGGTGGGCAAGGACCCTGGGGGACAGTGGGGGAGTAATATTAAAGATCTTTGAATGTTGCTGGTCAGCGCACCCTAGTAAGGTCCTTGAATTTGGCTGGTCTGTGTAGTCCTCTGATCCCTTTGGCGCTGGGCTTTGAGGAAGGCTAGAGATGGCTCTAGGACTTTGGAAAGGAGTTGGCACACACTGACAGGCCCTTCAGGGACACCCCAGCTTGGGATCTTGGTTAAGAAGGGCTCCTGGGCTTTGTGGGCTACAGATAATTTGTCTGAGTCTGACAGGTGGTAGAGATTGAGGCATGTTTTGAGCTGGAAGTCAAAAATGAATTCTAGGAAGCCCAGGGGACCACGTGCCTCAGTGTCCTTGGCGAGTCCAATTTGTATACCTTTTCTCAGTTTTTTAGAGCCAAGGATAACATTGATTCCCCTTGATAACCTATATTTTTTGTGTGCCCTCCCCTCTTTCCTGGTCTAGTGGGAAGAATTCTTAGCCATTGGGCAGGGTGTGGTTGACGGGAAGCTGGAGGAAGTCATTGGTAACCAGAAGCCCAACCAGTGCTGTACACTGATCTACACCTCAGGGACCACTGGAAATCCTAAGGGGGTGATGCTCAGTCATGACAACGTGAGTGTCTTTCTCTTCCCCATGTCAGTTTGATAGAAGGTGACGCCAGGACGTGCCAGCCCTCCTGGTATATACCAGACCCCTGTGGAATAGTTTGCCTCTGAAGTTGGTGAGCTTCCATCTTTGGAGGTGGCCAAGCAGAGATCTTTTATCAAGGATGCTGTAGGGGGAAAAATAGGTGGCTCAGTGGATTGAGAGCCAAGCCAGAGATTGGGTTCAAATCTGGTCTCATTCACTTCTCCTAGCTGTGTGACCCTGGGCAAGCTACTTAACCCTCATTGGTTCTTGGAACTACTCTTGGAACCAGTACACAGTATTGATTCTAAGATGGAAGGTAAGGGTTTAAAAATAAATTAACAACAATAACAACAGCAACAACAAAAGAATATTGTAGAGAGGATTCTTTTCAGCCCTCAGTTTCTGAAATTACACATGCTAATGCAGAAACATGTCTTTGGGGGCCTTGAAGGACACTGTTGAGTGGTAGAGAACCATGTTTTATTGGCTGGGGACTAAACCTGATTTGTTACTTTAACAACCACTGTCTGCTGTTACTCCCTCTTCTTCCCCAGAAGATATTTGAGTTATAGGAGGTGTTTTCAATAGTGCTGATTGAAGGCAAGACTTTATTCACCCTAGAGGCCAGGGGTTAATTCTTAGGGCCACGGGTCTGGTGCTTTTTTCTCTGCCACTCAGCTTCAATTTAGTTTTGGTCCAAACCTTCTCAAAAAAAAAAAAAAAGGCCTTTCCCCTATTTTCAGTGCCACACACTGTGTCTGGACTTCTCAGTGTAAAATTTATTTGGGTACCTATTGTGAGACCGTTGGTAGATCTAAGCCTCAGCTTACTCCATGGTTCAATGCAGTTAAGACCACTTCCTTTCCCTTCCTTGTGTGATTGCTATGGTTGAGGCTTTGTTACCCAAAAGTATTATGCTTCAGTTTCTGAGCTGATCTAAATGCTGATGATTGATTTAACAAATATTCATCAGACTCTTACTCTGGTTTGTTTTGATTCATCCAACATCTGCCAAACCTCCTGCCTTGTGCTGGGCACTGTGCAGGGGATAAAGAGATGGAGGAGGTCATTCTGACTTTCAGTTAGTGAAAGAAACCACACTAAGGATGCCTTTAAGGAAGAGAAGGGGCAGGAGTTGCTATCCCTGGACTACCAGAAGTAATTTGTGTTTCAGATCACATGGTCATCGACAACAGCAACAGGTAGCTTGTTGCTGAAATCACCCCCAGACCAGCAAGAGATTGTGGTGAGCTACCTCCCCCTTAGTCATATTGCTGCCCAGATGATGGACCTTTGGTTACCCATGAAGATCGGTGGAATCACATACTTTGCCCAGCCAGATGCACTCAAGGTAAGGGAGTCCAGAGGGCCTTTTCAGTGTGGGGTCAAGGAAAAACATGAGGCTTTGTAACTGATGGGCATGGGTGGCTAATGCAACCATCCTGATGCTCACTCTCACGGGAGTCATTTTCAGTCTGGAAGACCTAAATCCTGAGAGAACATTCCCTTGCCCCTCACCTTGGCTAGCTTTTTCAGTTTTTCATTTCAGTTCAGTTTTTCAGTTCTCTTAATAATGGCTCTCATTTCTGATTGTTTGTTATTGCCTTTGTATCCCCAGCTCCCGGAATAGAATAGGCAGCATGGTGTAGCAACAGCAGTGACCACAACTACAATAGCATTTGTATAGTGCTGTAAGGTTTGCAGAAAACTTTTCATAAGGTATCCTTATGTTTGAGGCTCACAATTACCCTCTGGGGCAGATTTGCATAGTCAATAACCAGTATTTGTTAAGAGATGAGATTTGAACCCAGAATTTCCTGACTGAAGACTGGCTCTCTTTCTACTATGTCACAATCATTTTTCTTGTATTTTTACTTTTTTCACCATAACATTTTTTCCAATTTTAAAATTACTTTAATTTTAATGAATACTATTTTATTTTTTAATCCTTACCTTCCACCTTAGAATCAATGCTGTGTATTGGTTCCAAGACAAATGTGTGGTAAGGTCAGATTTGATATACATTTATCTTATCCTATATTTGAACCCAGGACTTCCCTTCTTTACACCTGGCTCTCAATCTACTGAGTGACCTAACTTCCTCCCTCCTTATTTTTATAGATGAGGAAACTGACTCATGATGGAATGAAATGATTTGCTTAGGATCATATAACATATATATATGTGTGTGTGATATATGATATATATGGGATATATTATATGTATTATGATTAGATGATATATATGTTATGTGATACATACACATATCTGGTATAGGATTTGAACTCAGATTCTTCCTGATTCAAGTTGGATGCTCTATTTATTATCCCAAGTGCTAGACTTGGAATCAGAAAGGAACTGGGTTCAAATCTCACTTCTAATATTTATTATCTATATGACACTGGGAAAGACTTTAAACTTTCTCAGCCTCAGTTACCTCTACTGTAAAATGGTGTTTAATGATAATACCCATAGTTCCTATCTCAAAAATTCTTGTGAGGTTCAAATGAGAGTAAATGAATGAGTAGGACGGGATCAACCAAAGCATACTTGGAAATCACACCCTAACCTAACACTTGATTTATTTATTGTTAAAAGCTTATTCAGAGGGGACAGCTGGGTAGCTCAGTGGATTGAGAGCCAGGCCTAGAGACGGGAGGGTCCTAGGTTCAAATCTGGCCTCAGACACTTCCCAGTTGTGTGACCCTGGGCAAGTCACTTAACCCCCATTGCCCACCCTTACCACTCTTCTACCTTGGAACCAATACATAGTATTGGTTCCAAGAGAGAAGGTAAGGGTAAAAAAAAAACCTTATTCAGAGCTCTAGAGAAATCCAGAGGTGTGTTTTTTGGTATTTTCATTTTTGCTAATAAAATCATAACCTCTTATTAATTAGTTTGAGCCCCCATATAAAGTTCAATAAATATTAATTATTTAATGAACTAGAGAAAAGCTGCTTCCCTAAGTTATTGTTTATTTCTCTCTAAAGCAAATGGTTTAATTTCCTATGGTTAAATAAATATACAAATCACTGATTCCATACCTTTTCTTATTAAATTACATATACTCTCACTATTAATACCAGTTTGTTATTCTTCACTTGTGAAAACTCAGTCCTACCTTAGGTTTTCTCAAGATACCAAGTAAAATCTCTTCTAAAAAGTTCTCATTAAAAGATAAAGATGAAAACTACTTCATTGGAAAAGATCTTCCTATTTCCTTTCTCTCTTTTCTTCAGCTTCATGTACTTGAACTCCTCTCCTGCTTTTTTTTGCATTTATTTGTCTTATTTAATTTTATTTTTTTTACCAATTACATATTATAACAAGTTTCCACACAAGTTTTCCCAAGTTATATGATTAAACTTATTTCCCTTCCTCCCTTCCCTTCCCACTCCTGGTACTGGCAGGAGATTAGATCTGGGTTGTACATGTAATATCATGCAAAACATATTTCCTATATGTCTTTTAAAAAATAAAATTGAACAAAACTAAATTAAGCCAAACTAATTCAATGCAATATTAATCAAATATACTAATTCAGTCCTTCATTATTTCAAACAATAATAATTTTTTAAAAAACAAAAAATAATAATTATTATAAATATATTTATTATTGGTACTATTGCCTTGCAAAAATTACTAGTGCCTTGCATTGGTTTCTTATTTAACCCTTCTCTAGCTTGGTTGCTTTCTACAATAAAATTGAAGGAAGTTATGTCTCAAATTCTTTTTTTTTATGTTTTGGGGATCATTTCATTATTTGAATTGTCCATTAAACGATAGTCAGAACAGCTCCTTACAGTAATAGTCTTGTTCCATAGCTACTGAACTCCACAGCAGTAGCAGCTAGAGCAGAAACCTCATTCAGATAGGGCAAAAAGGCCCAGGAATTTTTCTAAACAGATTAAGACAAAAAGGCTAAAATTTTTTTTTTCTAAATTCAGAGTCAAAAGACTAGATACTATGGGAAATATTGCAACAAATCAGAGGACTTTCCTGTGCCAGGTTCCTACAAGTACCTTAGTTTGGCTTTAATTTTGGCTTTATCCCTGAGATTGAAGGTAAAATCAGGTCAGGGAATCATACTTCTCTTTTACCTCAGAATCTGGTCCCTTCTCTTTTATAGTATGGCAATTTCCTATAGACCTGGCTGCCAATGGGTAAGTGCAATATTGCTGCAATTGTCCTGCAGGTTTGTAGGACATTAATCACTTTAATTGGGCCTTGTTAGTGATTCAAAGACCTGTTATGGTTTTCTTTTTTTACTCATAATTTTATACACATAAGATTTTGATATAGATTTTCTTCAGATTTAATTTTTTCTCTTCCATTGTATTTTTGGGTTTTTGGTTTTCCTTTGAGAATTTATTCATATACCCCTTAACTCAGCCATATATCCTGAGGTGATTCTAGTGTTGGTCAACACCCTCCTAAGGGGGCATTGTGTAATTATCCTAATTATCCTAAATCCAAAGTTAAAAATATTTTAAAGAAATTTTAGGAAAAGAAAATCGCCAACATCCTGAATCAAGAAAGCAGATCTTTTGGAGAAGGTGCCATAAGGATGCCTACAGAAACTACAAACTACATCAAGAGATCCAAAATAAACTTTGGAGTATAATGAACTGAACTGAAGGGGTTGAACATATCATTTATTCTGAATGTAAACTCTTAGGCCAAAGGGGAGTGCCCCCTAATTGGCTTTTTGTCAATGCATCTATCAGTCATTTTTGTTTTCTTTCTCTTTTCTTTCCCTCTTACCCCCAAATCATTGTAATTCCCTCTATGTAAAGTACAATATTTTATACACCTCTAGTAAGAGAAGCATTAGTGGTATAAGCTACATGTGTGTAATGATTCATTGGAGAGACTTGACATATTAATCTTCTAGAAAGCCCGAATAAGGAGATTTTAACATGGTTGTCTCCCAAAGAATCAAAGTGGGGATTGTGTGAAGGGAATCCCTTGGGGTCTTATTTGTGTCCCCGGACTGCTAGCTTTATGTCACATGAGTGGACTCCAAACAGGTCACGGGAAAAGTGACCTAGACACAGTGACCTGGAAAGCATCAGGTTAGGATCCGGGGGTAAAAGGGGAAGAAATAAAAGAGAGGGTTCCAGGAAGTGGTCTTTCTCTATTGCCTTGGACATGGCTATGAAAGGAGGGTGGCTGAGAGAGAGAGAGCCATGAGGAGGAGGAGCAACCACATGGCCAGTTGGAATCGTTCAGAATAGCTCTCTGTCTTCTTTCTTTTATTCAAGTAAATATTAATAAACTATGGAAATTAAGGACCAGAGTTTTAATTTAGCTTTAACAGATTCCCTAGGTCAATAAGCATGAATAGCTTTACAGCTCTAGAAAACAAGTCATAGCTGTTCTAGAAAACAAGCATAGCTTGTTTCTCCATGTTCCTATCAGCATTTAATTTAATCAGCTGAACCTGTCTGGTTCTCAGTTGCCATATATCACCAGGACCGTATTTAGCTAGATTGGTCCTTGGGCAGCAGACACAATCTATTGTCAGGATCATAACTCTTTCCAAAACCAAGTCTTTCCAGCTTGGTCATCCCCAGGGGAATTTTTGTTCCAATTCTATAAGTCCTCAGGATTACAGGATCACCTCCATAGTATGATGAGTGTTAAAGTAAGATTTTTGCAGGGTCTTTATGCTCTCTAAATCATTGTTGTCCTGTTAGAAACTATGCTTGGATTACGTGCGTACTCAGGCTTAGATCTACTACTAGCCTATTGCAGGTGTGTGTGTGGCTCTCCAGATGTCTATCATATGTAACTCATTTAAGGTTCTCTTCATCTCTTTAACTTCTTATTTATTTTTTGTTATATTTATCTAGTTCTAAGAGGGGAAAATTAAAAGCCCTACTATTTTTGTTACCTATTTCCACCTGAATCTCATTAAGTTTTTTCTTTAAAAATCTGGATGCTATAACACTTGCTACATATAGGTCCAACACTGATAATGTTTCATTATCCATTGTACCTCCCTCCCCCCAACATAATATAGTTACCCTATTCATCCCTTCTAATTATATCCATTTTAGCCCCAACTCTGTTAGAGATCATGACTATTACCCTTGCCTTTTCTGGATCAGCTGAGGCATAGTGTATTTTGCTTCAACCTGACAACTTCACTCTATGTGCATCTTGTCATTTTCATTGTGTTTCTTTTTTTCTTTTTAAAAAATTAATTAATTTAAAACATTTTTCTATGGTTACATAATTCATGATCTTTCTCACCCCTCTTCCCTCCTCCCTCCCAAAGCTGACAAGCAATTCTACTGGGTTATACACGTATTATTGTTCAAAACCTATTTCTATGTTACTCATATTTGCAATAGAGTGATCTTTTAAAGCCAAAACCTCAATCATGTTCCCACTGAACCACATGATTGATCATACATTTTTCTTCTGTGTTTCTACTCCCACAGTTCTTTCTCTGAATGTGGATAGTATTCTTTCTCATAAGTCCTTCAGGATTGTTCTGGATCATGCATTGCTACTAGTAGAAAAGTATTACATTTTCTTTTTTTTTTTTAAACCCTTAACATCTGTGTATTGGCTCCTAGGTGGAAGAGTGGTAAGGGTGGGCAATGGGGGTCAAGCGACTTGCCCAGGGTCACACAGCTGGGAAGTGTCTGAGGCTGGATTTGAACCCAGGACCTCCCGTCTCTAGGCCTGGCTCTCAATCCACTGAACCACCTAACTGCCCTAAGTCTATTACATTTTATTGTGCTACGATGTTTCAGTTTCTGTGTACAATGTTCTCATGGTTCTGCTCCTTTCACTTTGCATCAATTCCTGGAGGTCATTCCAGTTTACATGGAATTCCTCCAGTTCATCATTCCTTTCAGTACAATAGTATTCCATCACCATCAGATACCATAATTTGTTCAGCCATTCCACAATCAAGGGACACCTCCTCATTTTCCAGGGTTTTTTTTTTTTTGCCACCATAGCTATAAATATTTTTGTACAAGTCTTTTTCCTTATTATCTCTTTGGGATACAAACCCAGCAGTGGTATGGCTGGATCAAAAGGCAGACAGTCTTTTAAAGCCCTTTGGGCATAGTTCCAAATTGCCTTCCAGAATGGTTGGATCAATTTACAACTCTACCAGTATTGAATTAGTATCCTAATTTTGCCACATCCCTTCCAACAGTTATTTTCCTTTGCCACCATATTAGACAATCTGCTAGATGTGAGGTGGTACCTCAGAGTTGTTTTAATTTGCATTTCTCGAATAAAGAGGGATTTAGAACACTTTTTTTTTACTTTGAAAATTTTTATTTAATTAATTGATTTAGAACATTTTCCATGATAACATGATTTGTGTTCTTTCCCTTCCCATCCCCCCATAGCCGATGAGTAATTCCACTTGGTTTTACATATGCCATTGATCAAGACCTATTTTCATATTATTAATATTTGCAATAGAGTGATTATTTAGTCAACATCCCCAGTCATGTCCCTGTTGACCCATGTGATCAAGCAATTGTTTTTCTTCTGGGTTTCTACTCCCACATTTCCTTCTCTGGATGTGGATAGTGTTCTTTCTCATAAGTCCCTCAGAATTGTCCTGGATTCTTGCATTGCTGCTAGTAGAAAAGTCCATTACATTCAATTGTGCCACAGTGTATAACTCTGTGTATATGGTTCTCCTGGTTCTGCTCCTTTTGCTCTGCATCAATTCCTGAAGGTTGTTCCAGTTCATATGAAATTCCTCCAGTTCATTATGCCTTTCAGCACAATAGTATTCCATCACCATCAGATACCACAATTTGGTCAGTCATTCCGCAATCAAAGGACATCCTCTCATTTCCAGGTTTTGTTTTTTTTTGCCATCACAAAGAGCACAGCTATAAATACTTTTGTACAAGTATTTTTCCTTATTATCTCTTTAGGGTACAAACCCAAGCAATGATATGGCTAGATCAAAGGACAGGCAGTCTTTTAAAGTCCTTTGGACATAGTTCCAAATTGCCATTCAGAATGGTTGGATCAATTCACAACTCCACCAGCAATGCATTAGTGTCCCAATTTTGCCACATTCCTTCCAACATTTATTACTTTCCTTTGCTGTCATATTAGTCAATCTGCTAGGTATGAAGGGGTCCCTCAGTTGTTTTGTTTTATATTTCTCTAATTATAAGAGATATAGAACACTTTTTCATGTGCTTGTTGATAGTTTTGATTTCTTTATGTGAAAGTTGCCTATTCATGTCTTTTGCCCATTTATCAATTGGGGGATGGCTTTATTTTTCTGTACAATTGATTTAGCTTCTTATAAATTTGAGAAAGTAGACCTTTGTCAGAGGTTTTTGTTATAAAGATTTTTTTTCCAATTTGTTGCTTCCCTTCTAATTTTGGTTGCATTGGGGTTTTGTTTGTACAAAACCTTTTTAATTTAATATAATCAAGGGGCAGCTGGGTAGCTCAGTGGATTGAGAGTTAGGCCTAGAGATGGGAGGTCCTAGGTTCAAATCCGGCCTCAGACACTTCCCAGCTTTGTGACCCTGGGCAAGTCACTTGACCCCCATTGCCCACCTTTACCACTCTTCTACCTACGAGCCAATACACAGAAGTTAAGGATTTAAAAAAATAAATAAAATAAAATAAAATTTAATATAATCAAAATTATTCATTTTACATTTTATAATATTTTCTATCTCTTGCTTGGTCTTAAACTCTTTCTTTTCTCATAGATCTGACAGGTATACTATTATATGTTTACCTAATTTACTTATAGTTTCCTTCTTTATAGTTAAGTCATTTACCCATTCTGAATTTATCTTCAGGTAGGGTATGAGATGTTGATCTAAACCTAATCTCTTCCATGCTGTTTTTCAATTTTCCCAGCAGTTTTTGTCAGATATTGAGTTTCTTTCCCAAAGGCTTGGATCTTTGGGTTTATCATACACTATCTTGCTGAGGACATTTACCCCAACTCTGTTCCATTGATCATCCCTTCTGTTTCTTAGCCAGTATCATATTGGTTTTTTATTTTTATTCATTCATGCATTTATTTACTTATTTGCTTGTTTAATTAATTAATTAATTTGTTTAGAGTGTTTTTCCATGGTTACATGAATCATGTTCTTTCCCTCCCTCCTCCTGTAGCCAACAAATAATTCCACTTGGTTTTACATGTATCATTGATCAAGACTTATTTCCATATTATTAATATTTGCACTACGTTGATCATTTAGTCTGCATCCCCAATCATATCCCCATTGAACCATATGATCAAGCAGTTGTTTTTCTTCTGTGTTTCTACTCCCACAGTTCTTTCTCTGGATATATAGATAGTGTTCTTTCTCATAAGTCCCTCAGAATTGTCCTGGATCATTGCATTACTGCTAGTTGAGAAGTCCATTACATTCAATTGTGCCACAGTGTATCTGTCTCTGTGTATAATATTCTGGTTCTGCTCCTTTCACTTTGCATCAGTTCCTGGAGTTTGTTCCAGTTCACATACCATATTGTTTTGATGACCACTGCTTTATAGTACAGTTTAAGATCTGGTATTGCTAGGCCCCCATCCTTCACATTTTTTTCATGATTTCCCTTGATATTCTTGATCCCTTATTCTTCCAGATGAACTTTGTTATAATTGTTTCTAATTCTATAAAAAAGTTTCTTAGTAGTTTGATAGGTATGGCACTGAATAAGTAAATTAATTTGGTTAGGATTGTCATTTTTGTTATATTAGCTCATCCTACTCATGAGCAATTAATGTTTTTCCAGTTATTTAGATCTAGTTTTAATTGTGTGAAAAGTGTTTTGTAATTGTGTTCATATAATACCTGTGTTTGTCTTGGCAAATAGATTCCTAAATATTTTATATTGTCTAGGGTGATTTTAAATGGAATTTCTCTTTCTAAAATTTGCTGCTGAATTGTGTTGTTTCTTTTGTATCCTGCAACTTTGCTAACATTGTTGATTATTTCTAGTAGCTTTTTAGTTGATTCCCTAGGATTCTTTAAGTAGACCATATCATCTGGAAAGATTGATAGTTTTGTCTCCTTGTTGTCTATTTTAATCTCTTCAATTTCTTTTTCTTCTCTAATTGCTACTGCTAGTGTTTTTATTACAATGTTAAATAATAGAGGAGAATAATGGGCACCCTTACTTCACTCCTGATCTTATTGGGAAATCTAATGGGGATCCATAGCAGATGATGCTTGCTTATGGGATTTCTGGTCACCATCTATTAAATTTAAATGACCAATTCCAGGTTCTTAGTTTCCATAGAGTTTATTAATAATCACTTGAAATAGAGAAAGCAGATATATAGAGATTAAGGCCTAATCTAATCTAACTATGACCATGTGTTTCTCCACATGGCTGTCTCTCTCAGCCATGGTCCTCCACTGCCACTGTCCAAGAGAATAGAGAGAGTGCACGGGTCTTGCACCACACTTTTATTCTCCATGCCCACATGTCATGCAATGCAGGCACACAAATGGGATGAAGTGGGTCAGATGAGCTGGGTTGGACAAGCCTGGGGGGCAGAGTGGATTCTATTTACACAGGGTAAAGAGAAGAAAATTAACAGAGGGAAGGCACTGGAATTAAGAGGTGTTGCAGTAAGGCTTCCTGTAGAAAGTGGGATTTAAAGGAAGCCAGGGAGGTGATCAATCAGAGTAGAAGGAGAGTGTTCCAGGCATGGAAGATCACCAGAGAAGATGCCTGGAGTCAGGATATAGAGTGCCTTATTCATGGAATAGCCTGGAGGCCAGTGTCACTGGACCAAATTGTATGTGTCCAAGAGTAAGGTATAAGAAGCCTGGAAAGGGAGGAAAAGACTAGGTTATGAAAGACTTTGAATGCCAAACAGCATTTCATATTTGTTCTTGGGGGCAACAGGGAGTCATTGGAGTTTTATCAAATATTTATAGAGGATAAGGGAGTATACAGTGTGTGTGATGTGATCAGATCTATATTTTAGGAGAATCACATTTTGATTGATGGAGAATGTATTGGAATGGGGCAGGTCAACTCACTTATAACTATTTTAGTAATCCAGGCATGAGGTAGATTTCAAATCCAGCCTTGAACACTTAACAGCTGGCAAGTCACTTAATCTCAGCCTCAGTTTCCTCATCTAGAAAATGCCATGTAGGGGGAAGCTAGATGACACAATGGAGAGAAAGCTAGTCCTAGAGTCATGAGTGACCTGGATTCAAATCTGTCCTCAGACATTTCCTAGCTCTGTGACCCTAGGCTTAACCCCATTTGCCTAGCCCTTGCCCTTCTGTCCTAGAGTTGTTACTAGGACAGAAAGTAAGGATTACTTTTTAAAATGGCACCTGTATACCATTTTTTAGCATATCTATATCTGTTTCTGTCTCTATTTCTATCTTTTCTATCTATAATATGGCATTTACATCCCAAGGTTGTTCTGAGAATCAAAAGGGAGAACATATTGAAAAAATAAATGGTAAATGAATTGATTATTGGTTATAAACTGATTTTAGATACTCTGATTGCTATGCTTGCAAAATATCTTCAGTTTATATCAGTGAAGTGAAGCTCATAAGTGAACTTCTCTTCAGGGCCAGGCACAAGGACACTAAAGCGACTCTTGTTATAGAAAATAAAATATTTATTGAAAAATATAAGGATAAAAAAGGATTTCTAACTCGAAAAGATCCTAACTCCACCCAAATAAAACTCCCTGGTTCTAGCGAGGAACCACTTCTCCTGTTCCACAGGCTACACTGATCCTTCCTGATCAGACTAACCCAAATTTTTACTATTCTAAATAAACTAATACTATTATCCTTATAATTCTTAACTTCACCTCCAAGTAATAAAAATAACAAAGGCTAGGTGGCTGAGTCTCAGCAAGAACAAAGTTGGAACTCTGAGCCTTAACAGACTCAGAGTCCAAACCAAAGACCAGGGTTTTCTTTGATCTTCTCAGAGTTAAAACAATCTATAAAACAGTAATAGATAGTCAATAGTGTTTCCCAAGTTGGAAAAAAGAAAACACTAAACTCCTTCAGGTCTTTCTCTCCTTTCCTTCTATCTCAGATAGTGAGAGAGTGAGAAGCAAAGATGTTACCTCTTCTAAGCCCTCAGAGAGAGTCTGACTCTGCCAACTGCCAGAGACCAACTGCCACATCCAGAGAGAATAACTGTCACAGAAAAAAAACACTAAACTGTCAACATTTGACATTAATAACACTCATCTCTGTTTGAAACTCCAATTCTTTCTCAAGCCACCTTCTCTACTTCTTATCTCTAAACTAATATAACAAGACTTATTTTTAATATCATCCTTATAATATGAAATACATTGCAAACCTTCAAGCACTATATAAATGCTAGTAATTATTATAATATAAGTGGAGACCAGAGGAGAAGTGTTTTGCCCAAGTGGAATGCTACAGGTATAAGGTGGGACCTTGCCAGTTGCAGATGTGGAGCCAGAACTCCGGTCTCTTGCCTCAGCTTATTTGGCTTCCTACCAGGCCACTGCTCAAATAACTCCCACGTAGCCTCTTTTCCTGGGGTCTTAAAAGGCCAACTTCCTTCATAATTGCAGGGATAACTCGGGAACATGGCGGTAGCACCTGGCTGGGTGACCTTGGGTAAGTTCCCGAACCTTCAGGTAGCTCTAGCTTTTTAAGATGTTACCAACTAGCCACTGATCCAGGTCTGCCTCAGTAGAAGGAATTTCCCCTATGAGAGTTTTCTGCATGGATACATTTAGGGATCTGGGCCCCTCACAGAGTGGTTTTGGGAAAAGGATGCTGCAAAGGCTTGAAGTTTCTGCAGAGACAGGGCTAGGAAGGAGGATTCCCCCCAGTTTTTTTTTTTCCTTTTTTGCCCCATATAGGTTCAGGGACTGAAAATGAAAGCTTTTGAGACAGAAGAGGTCTTATTGATTGTCCTTCAGTCCAAACCCTTCAGTTTATAGCTAGGAAAACTGAGGACCAATATATTCTGGATCTCCTTATATACATGTTGCCTTTCCTATTAGACTGTAAGCTCCTTGAGAGCAGCGGCTTTTTCCCTTTGTGCCTGATACATAGCATACAAAATGTTCTGTTTGGCATTCAAAGCCCTCCATAACTTAGCCCCCCTTCTCTCTTTCCAGTCTTTTTTTTTTTCCCAAGGCAAATGGGGTTAGTGCATAGACATATTAATAAATACAACTTGATGCATTAACCAGAGAGGGGGGTGGGGACTTGTTTAAGGATACACAACCAGAAGAGTCAGAGCTAAACTTTGAAGTTGGCTACAAATTTTGTGCGATTTTTCCACTTGAACCTTGAGATTTGGCTCTCATGGCATTTTTATAATTGGACATAGCTAATTATCCTCTTCTCTATTTGTCTGGCTCAGGGCACATTGCCCATTACTTTACGGGAAGTGAGGCCCACAGCATTCCTGGGAGTGCCTCGAGTCTGGGAGAAGATGCAAGAGAGAATGAAGGCAGTGGGTGCCACTGCTCCCCCATTAAGGAGGAAAGTGGCCGCATGGGCCAAAAATGTTGGTCTCACGACAAATATAAAACTGATGAACGGGTTAGTAGAAAATGTGCTTGGGTCCCTTGTATCTGTGCCTGGTGGGAGTGACCTGTTCTTTAATAGAGAGCTAGAAGAAACATCAAAGGATTTCTTTCTTCCCACCCATATCTGAGTAGGAGGTTCCTTCTGTGACATTCCAGCCTCCACTTAAGAGACATGGATGACTCACTGGCTCCCAAGGCAGTAGTCCATTCCTCTGTCCATTAGACTGTGAGCTCCTTGAGGACAGGGACCTGGCTTGCCTTTTTTTGTATCCCTTCCCCACCCCACCCCCCATCCCACCCCAGTGCTTAACCTAGTTCTTGGGACAAAGTGGGCATTTAATAAATACTCAGATAAAAGGATCACTAATTGTTAGGCAAATTTTCATCCGACCTAAATCTGGATTAAGCAGGCCCAAGTTCTGAGTCTGGATCTGACAATGACTGTCTGTGGAAAAGACACTTAGACTGTCAGAACTGGTTTTCTTATTTGTAAAATGAGGATAATGTTATTTATCCTCTCTACCTCACAGGCTTATTCTGAGGAAAATGCACAAAAATGGGAGAAGAGGGTGGTGGTAATAGGGGTGGAGGTTGTTATAAATCCAAAAACCTTTTCTTTGATGTGGTCCTGGTTTTTATTTCTTTTAAAGGTTGAGAACTAAGTATCCTACTAGCTACTATATTGCCAAGTGGTTGGTGTTTTCCAAAGTTCGAGTTGCCTTGGGTCTAGACCGCTGTTCCCAGTACTTCAGTGGGGCTGCACCCCTCACCAAAGATACTCTGGAGTATTTCCTGAGCCTTGACATCCCTGTGTGTGAGCTATACGGCATGAGTGAGAGCACGGGGCCCCACACGATCAATCAACGAAATAGCTTCAAGCTGATGAGGTATTAGGGCTGGGTGAGGTCGTTCGTCCTCTAAAAGGGACAGTCCAGGAAGCTCTGATGAGGGGAAAGGGGCAGTGGGCTTGCTGTTTTGGTACTGGTACTTCCAACAGAAGATGGAATCAAAAGGAAGAGTAACACTTGATTCTTCAACCTTGGGCTTTTTAGCAAATGTCCCCTTACCATGCAGGGAACATTGGGCACCACATCCCTTCCAGTCTCTGGGTATGTTTCTCCATCAGACTTTCAAACCTGGGCTCTTTGGTTGAGAAGGAAAAGGTTCAGGAAGTTGGTGGGATCTTAAGAGTCACAGGGTGTCTGAATGGTGGGGGCTTCTGTGATAATATTCTTTTGTGGCTCTCCTTTCTGGGCCCTCTGCCCATCTCTTCTCAGCCTCAGGCTGCATGAGGCAACTGGGTAGTTCAAAGGAGATAGTGTAGGTAAAACATTTGACAAGTGTTGTTGAACTGTCAATAGTTTGTTATTATTATTGAAGGGCCCTTAGAACAGAGAATGTTGAGCTGGGAGGGCTCTTGGAACACACAGTGTCAGGGCTGGGAAAAGCATTACAACATAGAAGGTGTTAGAACTAGGGGAAGCTTAGAACACAAAATATATCAGAGCCAAGTGGTAGCTTAGGACACAGAATATCTGAGCCAGGGAATATTAAGAATACAGAAGGACCTTGAAGATAATGTACTCTAACACTCTTCTCTTCTGACTTTTTTTTAAGAGACTGGGAAGCTGAAGGCCAGGAGGTGGAAAGTTCAAGATAATATGTATTTGATGGCAGAGCTGGGACTAGGACCTAGGCAATGTCTTTCTTTGAGAACACACTTAAAAAAAATTGTATTAGTCTTTCTTTGTAGTCTAAGCCACTTCTGTCTGTTATCATTTAATGGGACCACCATTTATTGCTAAGCTTGATGCTTGGACAGATGGAAGACTCCCCCCCAGGTTCCTTGCCTTGTCACTTAACAGGTCAAAGTCAAGTCTATTGTTGGGGTTAAGAATAAGGAAATTACAGAGGAAAACAGAATGATAATAACTAGGATTCAAACTTTAATGTTTGTAAGCATTTCACATATCATCCCGTTTGACTCTTAACAATACCCTTGTGAGATAGGTGATATTATCTCCATTTTATAGATGAGGAAATTGAATGTGAGGATGGTTAAGTGACTTGTAGAAAGCTATCCAGCTAGTAAGGATATGAGGCAAGCTTGGAACTCAGGTCTTCCTGACTCTAGGCCCAATGTTCTATCCACCATCTCTTGCTGCCTTGAAAATGAGAATTTAAATTATTGAACTTCAGAGCTGGCAGAGACCTCAGCAGGCATCTAATCTAGTCCATACCTGAGTAGGAATCCCTTCTACAAACTACTTTACACATGGACATCCAGACTTAACTCAAAGGCCTTTAGAGTTGGGGGTGGGTGGGTGTTGAGGGAGAACTGATTTCATGTTTGTTGAGCTGTGATAGATTTTGGAAGTTTTCCCTTTCCTAAATCTGTGTCTATAAGTTCTCATTCCTAGTTCTGCCCTCTAGAGCTAAGCAGAACACCACATCTCTTTTTCCAGCCCTTTAAATACTTGAAGGCAAAGGAGATCATACCTTCTCCAGACCTTCTCTTCTCCAGACTAATGTCTTTCTTAAAATGTGGCAACCAGAATTGGTATTTCATATTCTTTGTTCTGGAGATAGGATAATGGAACTATCTCATAATTTAGCCTAACATCTCTTTAGTTCATTTTAAAAAAATTTGGCTTTTTTCCTGTTTATTTTAATAGTTTATAATTTTTTAATTTTTCAATTTTAAAACAAGTATTTCTACCTTCCCCCAGTGGTGCAATTTTTTTTCTTTTTTTTTTAAATTATATACTTAATAACCATAGCACTACCAAAAAACATTTAACTAAACAAGGGAATAAAAAAATTATGTGCAGAACCACAAACTCCACATTGTTTACAATTTGTTTAAAAATATGTAGATTATATATGTGTGCTAATATAAACATCCTTCGCTTTTGAGTTCCCTTTGGGTTATATTTTGATATTTTTTTCTCTGAGCAAATTTCTTAAAAGCTGTTTATAGATAGCTACATGATCCAGCAAGACAAATTCCTACATCAGTCATGTCTGAACATGGATGGGATGGCCCTTTCTGCATTTTTAAGTTCACCTCTGTGTCAGGAGGTGAGTGGTGCATTTCATCTTCAGTCTTTTGGATTCTGATTTCACCTTTAGGTTGCTCAGAATTTTAAAGTTTTCCAAAGTGATTTTTCTCCATGATATTATTGTAGGAGTAGAAAATGATCTCCTACTTCTCTTCCTTCTTTGATCTGAATTTGTTCATAAAGCTCTTTTGGCTCTCATGTCACACCATCTACTCTTTAAGCTTAAGGTGCACCCAAACTACAAGATCGTTCTTAAGAGGAATTAATTATGGAGAGAGTGGTGGGCCTGGAGTTAGGAAGACTACTCTTCCTGAGTTCAAATCTATCCTTGGACACTTACTAGCTGTGTGACCCTGGGCAAGTCACTTCACCCTGTATCCCTTAGTTTCCTTGCCTAAAAAATGAACTGGAAAAGGAAATGGCAAACCACTTCACCATCTTTACCAAGAAAACCCCAAATGGGGTCACAAAGTATCAATAGGACTGAAGAAAGATTGAACAACAATTCACCTAAATTCCAAGATTGTTTTTCATAGTAACCGTTGTCTATTCAAATCTTCTTCATCTTGTACTTAGATGGGTAGTTATTTGGACCCAAGTATAGGATTTGATGTTTATCCTTATCTGATTCATCATATTAGATTTTGGCTATCATTCTACTTTTTTTGAGACCCTCTGGAATCCTAACACTGGCCATCCATGTTTTGATTTCAACCTACTTTCATGTTATCTGCAGATTTGACAAGTGGCCCATCTGTGCTTTACTCCACTTACTGATAAAAAAAATTATGCAGTTAATTGTGTAGAGAGCACTGTACTTGAGATTTCACTCCTATGTAATCAATAATAATAACAATAATGTCAAGTATCTACTACTATGTGTTAGGCACTGTGCTAAGTGCTTTACAAATATTATCTTATTTGATCTCACAACCACCCTGGGAGTTGGTTCTGTTACTATTCCCATTTTATAGTTGAGGAAACAGGGGGAAACAGAAGTTAAATGGTTAAAATATTGACCAAACTCATACTGATTTTCAATAATTGCCATTACCCTTTCCTAAATTAGGTTCCCATTATTTAAAATAATCTAGCCTAAGAGACAGCTAGGTGGCACAGAAGATAGAGCCTGGTGTCAGGAGGACCTTGGTTCAAATCTGGCTTCAAGTATTTACTAGCTCTGTGACTCTGGGCAAGTCACTTAACCTCTAGTGCTCTTTTGTCTTGGAACTGATACTAAGATAGAAAATAAAGTTTTAAAAAAAAGAGGTAGTGAGTACCCTCTTTCTGGAAGACTTAGGCAGAAATTGGTTGTGTATACAATAAAGGGAAATTATTTTTCAAATATTTTTTTGGTCAGATGACTTTGGAGAGCCCTTGATTTTGTGAAATCAAGGCTCAGAAGGATGAAGTAATTTATTTAAGGGCATGAAGTAGTAGATAGCAAAAACCAGAATTTGAACCCAGACTTTCCAATTCCAAATCCAGCAGACCATTCTTTCTACTCTATCTTGCCTCTAACAAGCATTACCCTTTTCTTGGGAGTCCTTTGTCTCCTGGAACCTCTCTGGCTCTCCTATTGCTGTCTTCTTGCCATTTTACCTGTCTCCGGTCAGCAAACTCACTAAAGTACCCTGTATAGATCAGAACTACCTGGATGTCCTGGAGAAGGGGACAGAGAAGGATATGAGATGAGGGGTAGAATCCTGCTCCCCACTGTGCTTTTCCTGGTAAGGCAAACTCTCATGTACTAGACTCTTAAACATTAAACTTTTTTTTTTCCAATTACATGTAGAAGCAATTTCTGACAATTGTTTTCCAACATTTTGTGATTCAGATTCTCTCCCTCTCTTTATTTTCCCATCTCCCTGAGGTGGTGAATAGTCTGATACAGGTTATACCAGTGCTTTCATGCAATATATATTTCCATAATATATTTCTATATTGTTCATATGTGACAGAAGGCACATATCACACATGCAATTAAAAAAACTCATGAAGAAAATAAAGTGGAAGATGACATGCTTTGTTCTGTAGTCAGACTCCAACATTTCCTTCTTGGGCTATGAATAGCATTTTTCATCATGAGCCCCTTGTAGATATCTTGGAACCTTGTTTTTCTGATTATACTTTAGCCGTTCATAGTTGATCATCATATAGTAGTTCTATTACTATATGTAATTTTTTTTAGATCTGGTATGGCTAGGTCTCCTTCATTTTTTTCATTCATTTCCTTATTTTTGACCTTTTGTTCTTCCAGATTAATTTTGTTATTATTATTTCTAGCTCTATGAAATAGTTTTGGGGTAGTTTGATTGGTAAGGTGGTAGACAGGTAAATTAATTTAGGTAGGATTATAATTTTTATTATATTGGCTTGGCCTATCCATGAGCAATTAATATTTGTCCAGTTGTTTAGGTCTGACTTTATTTGTGTGAAAAATGTTCTGTAATTGTGTTCATATAGTTGCTGGGTTTGGTGTTTTTGTTAGTTATGTCCCAAAGTATTTTATATCATCTATAGTTATTTTGAATGGAATTTCCTTTTCTGTCTCTTTCTTTTGGACTTTGTTGGTGGCAAATAGAAATGTTGATGAATGTAGGTTTATTTTGTATCTTAAATCTTTACTAAAGTTGTTAATTCTTTTAGTTTTTGGTTAATTCTCTGGAGTTTTCTATGTATACCATTAAATCATCTGGGAAGAGTGATACTTTATTTCCTCATTGCCTATTCTAATTCCTTCTATTTCTTTTTCTGCTTATATTACTATAGCTAGCATTTCTGATACAGTATTAAATAGTAGTGGTGATAATAGGCAGCCTTGCTTTACCCCTGATCTTTTTGGGAAGGCTTTTAGTTTATCCTCATTACAGATAATACTTACTGCTGGTTTTAGTTAAATGCTTTCTATCACTTTAAGGAAAACTCCAACTTATTCCAATATTTTCTGCTTTTTTAAAAGGAATGTGCATTTTGTCAAAAGCTTTTTCTACATCTTTTGAGATAATCATATGGTTTCTGTTGTTTTTTAAATTGATATGGTCAATTTTGCTGATAATTTTTCTAATATTGAAGCATTCCTGATATAAAACCCATATAGTGAAGGTATATATTTCTTATGATTTAATGCTGTAATCTCTTTGTTAGTATTTTATTTAAAATGTTTGCATCATTGTTCATCAGGAAGATTGGTCTATAGTTTTCTTTCTGTTTTAGCTCTTCCTGGTTTGGATATCATTACCATATTTATGTCATAAAAACTGCTAAGATTCCTTATTCCTTTATTTTTCCATATAGTTTATGTAGTATAGGAGTTAATTGTTGAAATGTTTGATAGAATTCACTTGTGAATTCATCTGGCCTTTTTTTAAAAACTCTTACCCTCTATCTTAGAATCAATATTAAGTATTAGTTCCAAAGCAGAAAAAGCAGTAAGGACCAGGCAATTGGGGCTATGTGTGTTTAATATTGATATTGTTTTATTGTCTATGATGCCTTTTATTAAGATGTAATTTCTTTCCTTATCTCTTTTGATTAGATCAGTTTTTACCGTTGCTTTATCTGAGATCATTATTGCTACCTCTGCTTTTTTTACTTTAATTGAAGTACAGTAGATTCTGTTCCAGCCCCTTACTTTTACTCTGTGTGTCTCCCTACTTTAAATGTGTTTCTTGTAGACAGCATATTGTGGGATTCTAGTTTTTAATTTACTTTGTTGTTTTTTTCCATTTTATGGGTAAGTTCATCCTATTCACATTCACATTTATGATTATTTTATTTTTCTTTCCATCTTATTTTTGCTGTTAATCTTTTTCTTTTCTTTTACCCTTTCATTCTTCATAGATGTTTTGCTTCCAATAAGACTTCTTCTAATTTTTCCTCATTTTTGTCTATTCCCCCTTCTCTTATTCCTCTTTCTCTCCTACTTCTCAACAGGTTACAGTAAGTTTCTCTGACTGACTGACTGAATGTAGGTGTTATTCCCACTCTGAGCTAATTCCAATGAGAGTACGTTTCAAGTATTCCCTGCCGCCCCACTCCATCTTCTCCATTGTATTGACTTGTATGTACTTCATGAAAGATTGCTTACCTCCTTTTAGCTCTTCCTTTCTATTCTTCCCATGTATTCCTCCTTCCCATTTCTTGATTTAAAATTTTTTTTGGATATCAGTCCATCTGTGAACTTATTCCCTTCCTTCTTTCTACATATACTCCTTTTCATTGCCCTAGTATTGATAAAGTTCTTAAGTATTTTAAATACCTTAGGATATCTCAAGTACTTTAAGTATCTCAATCATCACCTTACCAAGTATGAAGGTATCAATTCAACTTTATTGAAACCTTTAAGTTTTCACTTTATCTTGATATGCTGCTCTTGAGTGTCAAATTTATTCACTGAATTTTCTTTTCAGCTCTGTTTTTGGGTCAGGAAAATCTGAAATTCCTCTATTTCATTAAACATCATTTTTTTCCCCTGGAGGATTATGCTCAGTTTTACTGAATATGAAATTCTTGGTTGTATTCCTAGATCTTTTGCCTTTTGGAATATTATATTCCATGCCTTCTGGTTCTTAACTGTAGAAGTTACAAGGTCTCGTAATCCTGACTGTGACTCCATAATATTTGAATTGTCTCCTTATAGCTGCTTGTAGTACTTTTTCCTTGGCCTGGGCATTCTGGAATTTGGTTATAATAGTCCTGTGGGATATTTTATTTTGGGGTCTCTTTCAAGGGGTGATCAATGGATTCTTTCAATTTCTCTTTTTCTCTCTTGTTCGAGGATGTCAAGGTGGTTTTCCTTGATGATTTCTGATATGATGGGCAGGGTCTTTTTTTGATTGTGGCTTTCAGGTATTTTGATGATTCTTAGATTATTTCTCCTGGATCTGTTTTTTGGGTCAGTTATTTTTCCAGTGAGGTATTTCAGATTTTCTTCCATTTTTTCATTCTTTTGATTTTGTTTTATTGTTTTTTGATATCTTTGGGATTCATTAGCTTCTATTTATGCAATTCTAATTTTTAGGGAATTGTTTTCTTCCTTGAATTTTTATATTTCCTTTTCTGTTTGTCCAGTCCTACTCTTTAAGGAGTTGTTTTCTTCAGTGGCATTTCCATTTGCTTCATTCTAGTCTTCAGGGAATTGTTTTCTTCAGTATGTTTTTGTGCCTTCATTTCCTTTTGGCCCATTCTAGTTTTTAGAGAGTTGATTTCTAAAATGAATTTTTCCCCAGTTGAATTTTTCTGTCAGTTCTCTTATGTTATGATTAAAAATGAGGATGATGGCTGAGATTAGAAGGGAAAATAGTATTTTAATAAAAGCCATGTTGATAGAGATCAATTGACCACGTGCCTGTAAGGAACCTATTCCAACATCACCTCAGCCATTACCTTTCCTCTCTCTGAGTGCTCAGGTAGCTAAAGAGGAAGTTCCAAGTCACTCCCCCTATTTTAAAACAGTCCCTCACCTTGAATACATAATCCAAAACAGGAAACCCATGAAACCCGTTGGACCACGGGAAATGTAGTTTTAAGGACCCCCACAGGTCCACAGAAGTTTGTCAAACACTATATTGAGGTTCAATCCTTCCAAATAGAATGCCAGGTGATTTTAACTAACACATTACCCCCCTGTGATCCTTTGGGAGATAAATCTCCCCAATGGATCAGGAAAATATAATCAAATTAGAGTTTACAATAATTTAGAGATAAAAGGGAGAAAGAACAAAACCAATGTTCAGTACATTGACAAAAAACCATTAAGGGGGCAGTCCCCCTTTCTGGCATAAACTGTCCATTCAAAATAAATGCATCCAATTCGTTCAACCCCCATAGTTCAGGTCAACTGCGCCCCAAAGTTCAAATTTTGGTCTTCATGATCCAGTGAAGGCTCTTCAGGCATCTTTTGGTGCCTTCACCAAACAGATTCATCATCTGGATTCTGGGGGGATGGTACAATCCTTATCCTGAAATTACTCTCAAAGAATTTAAACTTTACATTATAGATTACAAAATATACATTTTCTTCTGAGAATTAACATTACCCCCCTGAGGTTACTTCTAAAGGAGTAAAAATTGACTTGCAATATAGATTATAGTTCAGACATTATGATTATAAAAACTTAACACACACCCCCCTGAGGAAGATTTTAACTAACACATTACTCCCCTGAAAAGGTCAGCCAAGGATGCATGGCTAAGTGAGTCACGGGGGTGCATGAAATCAATTGGCAAAAGAAATAATAAAAAAAAATAAAAAGAATAAAGTTCAAAAAAAGGAGAAAAAAATTAACTTGTGAATGAAACGTAAAATGTGCAAAAATGTAGGGAAAATAAACTTAGGCCTTTGAATAAAGGCCTAATTAAACTGATTTAAGCAGTTTGCAATCACCCATTCAGGGCCAGGACCCAAGGGAAAGGTCTCTCTCTGATCTGATCTGCCATCAACCTTTCAGGGAAGTGAGCCAAATAAATAACCAATCTTAGGTGCTGGCCTAGGAATTTTAGTCGAGGGGACCCACGTCCTCCAAAGTTTTAGAAAAGCCTGGGACTCCAGGACTCAAACCCCAATTTCCAAGCCCTAAAATATTGGCATAGAACTCCTGCAATTCATGCAGATTCTCAGTCAAATCTCTGTAACCATATGGCTCGGCAATTCTCCTGGAATCATAGAGGCATTAAATCACAATCCCATAGTCTCAAGGCTCTTCAGGTGTTTGCATTAAGCTTATATCACTGTAAAATAAAAAGGATAAATAATGATTATATATGTACTTCCAGTACAAGATGAGAAAAGGAAAAATCAATTACTCTAATTAAAAAAAAAGTTTTAAAAATCATATATATATAGCTTAGAACTAGAAGGGTTTTGTTACCCAAAAATGAGATTTTCTGTGAAAGAAAGTGGATTTTACAAAATAGCAGATTCACAATGCACATTCAAATAGAGTACCATATTTCTAAGAACATATTTTAAAACAATAAACAATGATGTTAAAAAAATCATATACTTGTTACAACTTGTAAACCTTGACTAAGAGTTTCTCAACAAATTCTGTTACTGCTTCCATTTAAAAATCTGATATTAAAAAACCTTCTGGTCTAAATTATCCTCAAGAATTCTAGATCCTTCTGACAAAAGAGGCTAAAACATAGACTAATATCAAAAAAATATATAAGACAACAATTCTTCACAATAAAATATATAAAGCTTATCCTTTAAGACAACAATTCTTTAAAATAAATACATAAAAGCCTTATCATTTATACAGAAGGGTACTAGGCATCTAAAGTAAATTTTTAAAAGACCTCTCATAAAATTACAATTTAAATCTCAAGGCAGGCACCAAACTCTCCAAGGATGAACACAATTAAGGCGATTTATAACTTTAAAATGTGTAACTTTCAAATGGTACGAGAACATAGCATTGTTTTGTTTGTTTGTTTTTTGATTATAGTAAAAATGAAACCTGAAATAAATTAGGAAATATAATAGAGTACCAGATAACAAGCTGGTCAAAAAACCTCTTCTACCAGTTCTAATAGATTTTTCTCATTATTTGGGAGTTACAACAAAATCACAAACAGAATTAATCTAGCAGCCACAAACTTCATTAACTTAAAATGATTCAGTGCAACAGGAAAATCAACGAAATAAGCAAGATTAATTTACAAAACTAATTAGCAAAATACAGTAAGATACAGTCTCTTTAAAAGTCATTCAGTTCTGAAAGTTTTTTTTTTAATAATCAGTCTTTGTTCTCAGTTCAAAGTTCTGAGCAGGTATGGGGTGAAATTTCTTCCCCTAAGTTCAGTTTTTAATAATTGAAAAAGTTTGAATAGGCCATGCGCCAGATAGTAATCACTAGTTCAAGGTTTAGACATTTCCATCCATGTGGGATCATGGGCTCAGGGCTAGAGAAAGGCTTAGGTCAGTTTTTCAGAAAATCTCACGTGTAGAGCCTGTGGGGGTGGGGGGGGTGCCTAAATTAGGTCTTTAGAGAAACACGTGGAGGGCTAGAATGCAGGCCATTACCAAGAGAGGGGAGGTAGTGGGGACAATACCAAATCCTAAGCAGTAGCCGCAGAAGTCTCCAAAGATCTCAGCAAAAGCAGCAGCCAGGGGCCATCGCTGTTGGGGCTCCGGGTTCTGGGCTCAGAACAGGACTAGCAGCACCAGCGAGTCTGCTCTGGTGAGTCAGGAAAAGGTGTGGAGATCACAGGCAGGCTTGTAGTGTGACAGGAAGCGGCAGGAATGGAGTCAGGAGATCAGTGGCAGGCTTGGCAGGGATGTGAGGCAGCAGTAAAATCGGCAAAGATCACAGGCACTGGGCTCCGGCATTTTGGTTTTAAAGCCAAAAGCCAGAATCGGCTGACCTGACCGCCCAAGGTGGTTTGAGCTGGACTGGCTGGCTGAGTCCCGTCTGAGGCAAAAACATGCTGTTGCTTTTAGCAAAAGCATAGCGAGGAAAGCCACTTTCCTTTTTTAAGAAATTGCCCAAAAAAGCTGAGCAAGACGGCCAAAAAACAGGCATGGTTCTCTTTAGGCTATCTAAAAAATTTAGGGTTTGAATTTTGACCTTCTGGTTTGCCAAACTGTTATGATTAAAAATGAGGATGATGGCTGAGATTAGAAGGGAAAATAGTATTTTAATAAAAGCCATGCTGATAGAGATAAACTGACCACATGCCTGTAAGGAAACTATTCCAACATCACCTCAGCCATTACCTTTCCTCTCTCTGAGTGCTCAGGTAGCTAAAGAGGAAGTTCCAAGTCACTCCCCCTATTTTAAAACAGTCCCTCACCTTGAATACGTAATCCAAAACAGGAAACCCATGAAACCCATTGGACCACGGGAAATGTAGTTTTAAGGACCCCCACAGGTCCACAGAAGTTTGTCAAACACTATATTGAGGTTCAGTCCTTCCAAATAGAACCCCAGGTGATTTTAACTAACACACTTATTATTTTATTTTTTAGCTTTTAAAATTCTTCCAGGGTTCTTTTGTGCCTGACATTCTTTCATAGTTTCCTTTGAGGCCTCACATGTTTCCTTTTTGGTATTGCTATCCATTTCTGAGTTCATATTTTGATTTTCCCTGATACTGGAGTAACTTTCTATGATCAAGTCTTTTCTTTGTCTCATTTTTCTAGTTATTTTTTCCCCTCTGCTACCTTTTCTATCTGTTGAGGTTCTTCTCTGCTCCTGGAGTAGAGGGAGTACTGTTCCAAGCTTGCAGAATATTTTTCTCTGGTATTTTGGATGGGCCCAACTACCTTTGTTTTCCACAATGTGTCTGTTGAGGAGGTGTCTCTCTTTACTTGCTGTGATGAAGCTTGTAGCTATTTTGTCCAGCTAGATTCTACTTTTCCTGTTGCCAGTTCCCCTGTTGTGTCATGAACTGGGCTGATCCCCTGCTCTGTTGCTTTACTTCTTCTGGCCACAAAGAAGTGTGTTTTTTTCATGCCTGCTCTACCTTTGCTACCCTTGCTTCAAGTAGGGTTCATTGCCACTCTGCCATTTTGTTTCTCCAACCCCATAGCAGCATATTGGACTAGTCTGAGTTCTACTAGTTCCCACAATTGCTGGGCTCCCTGGGCTATTTTCTCTTCTTACCACAGGAGATGCATTCCTCCTTCTTTTCTTTGTTTTGATGTGATCTATTTTCTGAGTGGAGGGTCCAAGTGAGCAAAGCATTCTTTACTCTGTCATCTTAGCTCCTGCATACAACTCATTTTGTAGGCTCTTAAAAATGTTTATTGCTTGATTGTAAAAGTGGAAGGAATGTTGAATTGGGATCAGGCAAGCACTGCATCTGAATCTGGGCTTGGACACTTACTTTGCAAGTCCTATAACCTTGGAGCCTCAGTTTCCCCCATATGTAAAATGGGCATAAATTTTTGTACTACCTACTTTATCAAATTATTATATATAGAAAGCTCTTTGAAAACCTTAATGCACCATGGAAATGAGAGCAACTGGAATAACTTACATTTTTCTTTTTCTTTTTCAAAAAATATTTTCTTTTTTTACAATTACATGTAAAAAGTTTTTAATATTCATTTAAAAAATTTTTAGTTCCAAATTTTCTTCTTCCCTTCCTCCCTCCTCTTCTCCTCCTTGAGATGGCAAACAATTTGATATTGGTTATACATGTAGCACAAGAATTATTATCCCCATTTTGTAGAAGAGGAAACAGGCCTGTAGAGGAAAATTGACTTGTCCAAGGTCACAAGTTGGGTAAATGGCAGAGATGGGATTTGCTTCTTTCCCTTCTGACTCAAGGTCAGAGCCTTCCCCATTCCCCCGCCTTGCTTTCTCTAGGCTCGAGTTGGTGATTTGACTAAAGGGAACTTGTTTATAAATGTGTTCCTGTCTTCTCTTAGTTGTGGGCAGGTGATGAATGGTTGTAAGAATGTGTTGGCCAAGAAAGACCCTGATGGTGTTGGGGAAGTCTGCTTCTGGGGCCGCCACGTCTTCATGGGCTACCTGGACATGGAAGACAAGACGATGGAGGCTATTGATGAATTCGGCTGGCTCCATTCTGGGGATCTTGGGAAACTGGATGCCCTTGGCTTCCTTTACATCACAGGCAGGATCAAAGGTAACCCATGGGAGGGAGGGAAAGAAGGAAAAAAGAAGGGACAGAAAGAGGGAAGGATGGAGGGGGGGGGAATGAAGAGAAGAAGGAAGTAAGGAAAGATAGAAGGGAAGGAAGAGGAAGGAAGGAGAAGGAAGGATTGATGGATGGAAGAAAGTAAATATTAACCTCCTACTATATACCAGGCACTGTGCTAAGCATTTTATAGATATTTACTTTTATCCCTTTGCCAACTCTGGGCCCCCCATATCTGTGAGGGACATTTTCCGAGATCTACCGCAGATGACTGAAACTATAGATATAAATGCATACCAACTAATCCTGTATGTAAAAGTAGTTTAATTTATGATAATAAAGTTCAATTGTTAAACACAGTAAGATATTATTAACATTAAATACAGTAATAATAAAGAACATTGTACATTATTATACAGTGTGGTATTCTTTTGGGGTCCTCAAGGGGGACTAGCACTCTAGTGTGAGGCCTTACTGAGCTCTTTTCAGGGCTGGCTCCAAGAAGCTATAGCATGGCCAGAAGCCACAGCCCAATAAACCATCTCCACAGATGAACTAAACCAGGCAATGGATGGGTCAGGCCACAAAACTATTGGCAAGTTAGGTGGAGTGTCTACCCCAAACATGTTAAGACTTCCCTCGGTGGAATGAGTGGATGAGAACTATTTATTCCAATAGCCATAAAGGTGGCTGAAGCAGGTACTATGGAGTACTTAGAGCTTGATCAGACATCCAAGATGCCACTGTCATCCACTGTCCCTAGCCATCACCTGTCATCTTTATGTCTTGCCACTGGACTTTGATGACTCTGGAAGAGAGAATGGGGCCGATAACTGTGCAACCTGCCTCACTTTAAATCCATTTTTTTCCTTTGGTTTCAAAAATGAGGAAACGGAGGCAGACAAAGGTTAAGTGATTTACTCAGAGTCACACAGCTTAGGAAATGCCTCTGAGATCACATCTGAACTTGGGTATTCCTGACTCTAGGCCCACCTGGCTGCTCCTATGCTCAAATCCAACATTAGCCAATTATTAGCTGTGTGAGCCTGGGCAAGTCATTTAACCTCTGTTTTCTTCAGTTTCTAACCTGTAAAATGAGGTTAATAATAGCACCTACCTCCCAGGATTGTGAGGAACAAATAAAATATTTGTAAAGCACTTAGCACAAGGCTGGCACATAGTAGATGCTATATAAATGTTAGCTATTTATGATGATGATGATGATGATGATGATGATGATGATGAATATTATGGTTCCTGATTTTGATCTAAGTTCAATTTTGTGCAGCAGATGTTTCTTTTGTCCTTTTTAACTTGATCCTGGACTTCTTGATATTGGAAGAAAACTCACTGCTTTTTTCTAGAGCTCATCATTACTGCTGGAGGGGAAAATATTGCTCCTGTCCCCATTGAGGACTTGGTCAAGGAGAAGATACCAATCATCAGCTATGCCATGTTGGTGGGGGACAAAGCCAAATTTCTCAGCATGCTCTTAACCCTTAAGGTAACTTTGACTGTAGGGCATGGGGATTTTAGGGCACTGGGACCCAAGATGGAAATCCCACAGTCTCTGGCTCCCAAAATGGATTTCTTTTGAGGACATTTAGGGTAATTTCAGGAGCAAGAGGGAGAATGGCCATTGGTATCTCTTTCTTCAACAGTGCCAGATCAACCTAGACACAGGTGAACCTGAAGATGAGCTTACACCTGAAGTCATAGATTTTTGCCGGAAATTGGGCAGCTCTTCAAGAAAAGTGTCAGACATTGTAGGTGGCAGAGATCAACTTGTTTATGCCGCCATTGAGAAGGGCATTGCAGCTGTCAACAGAGAGGCCGTCTCCAATGCCCAGAAGATCCAAAAGTGGATGATATTAAGAAAAGACTTCTCCATCTTTGGTGGGGAGCTGGGTAAGCAAAGGCTGTATGGGATTCTTTGGGCCAGGTATGGAGTGGGGTGTGAAGAGGGCATAGGAGAAGGGATGTGGATTTCGGGGGATATTTCGGTTGGATAAGCTTCCTAAAACTTAGGCAAGCCCAAGTACTCTAAATAGCCCCTTAACTGGGCATTGACTTCTTCCATTCTTTCCTTGTGGCTGGGCCAATATCCTCCTTGGGACCTGAGATTCTAGCATAGCTATGCCTAGAGTAGTGAGGATGTGTGGGTATAGGGAAAGGCCTTCACCCTCCTTACCCCCAACAAACACAAAACACTTGGGGTCACAGCTCTAAAGCTAGAAGTGACCTCGGAATCACATCCTCTATAGTGTTCTCATTTTAGAGTTGAAACTGAGCATTGGGAAGGTGAAGGTCTCTTGACTATAAAGCAAGGGTTCATTACCTTTTTTGTGTCCTGGATCCTTTTGGTAGTTTGAAAGCTTATCTATCAATCCCTTTTCAGAATCACATTTGTACAAGCACAATATAAAATACATATGATTACAAAGGGAACCAATTCTTTTGAAATATGTTTTCAGAAAATTAAAAAAAAAAAGTTCCTAGACTCCGGATTAGGAAATTTTGCTCTTGAGTCATTTATTACCCTTTCCATTATAGCATGGGTGAATGAAAGATTCCTTTTCCTTAACTAATCCAATCAGTCTCCCCTTTCACCTACATCCCCCCCCTTTTCTGCCTTAGGAAAGGGGACCACATATTTACCAAGCCCCTTAAGATTACTCACTGCTTCTCTCATCCCCTGTAGTCATTATCTTTCTTTATAGGACACTTCAACATTTATACAAGCATCTTCTCCACCAGCAAAGAGGGAAGGCAGGTAGAGGTTTTTTATGCCTCCATTTCATAGATTAGGAAGAGCCAGGATTGGGATCTGAGTCTCCTGACTCCCAAGTCTTGCCATCTGACCTGGAGGGTTATGAGACCCTGTTCCAAGGCATCTTTTCCTGGCCCCAAATCTGACTTTCCCTAGCAGCAATTTCCACTTCACCTCAGTGGGGGAAAAGCCTAGTATGTCTAACTTTTCTCTCGTAGGTCCCACCACAAAACTGAAGAGGCCCATGGTGTCCAAAATGTACGAACGAGAGATCCAGAGCTTCTACCAATAGATTCAGGCCAACTGGCGGGGGGCTGCCCATCACTGTAACATCAAATTTTTTCAGCTTGGTAGGCTGTGCAATGAACATTTCCAATCCTACAGACTGGCACTGATGAGTCTCTGTCCATGTGCCCATCTGTGGGACATCCTTCTCTGAGAGTGAATGAAGAGAGTTTTCTTATTTGTATACAATCCATTATATCTCTGGGTGCTTAGTCCTCCATGTGGTCTGAGTAACTTCCTTGAGCTTGAGAATCTGGGCTTTGGGCAGGTGGATCCAGGTACCTCCACCCTTCCCCACTTTCTTTCCATGGGGAGATCTTGGGTTAGAGACTGTCCAATTCATTTATTTTTTACCAAAGTTTTTCAGCATTGGATGTCAAATACCTTGTCTGCCTGCATCCAGTAAGGAGAGGGTAGGGATATGGGTATGGGCCTCTCTTGTATTGAGTACACTAAACACACAAACTTCCTTTTCCAGCATTCTCAGGGCACATCTAGGGGAAGAAGGGAGGTCATAGCATCCCAAAAGGTAAACAGGAATCCCTCCTCCTCCCCTCTCTTCTCACTCTTACCAGCTCAATGAGTGATCCTTTCAGATTCTTGGTAGGTAGCAGTCAGTAGGCTACAATTTGCAGAACTGATATCCTTATGGGTGACTCAGCCCCTCTGCCTCTTCCTGGTCCTTGCTCAGATAGGAGCCATGGTAAATCAGACCAGCCTTATTTTATCAGTGAGACAGCTGAGCCAGGGATCATAAACTGGCGAATCCATGAATTGGTAGCTGATTACAATTATTGCCCCATCCCATAGACTCTTGTCTCCATAATATAACCCCACTGTACAGTTCAGGGATTTTACTCCCTACCTGGAATCCACCAAACATAAAGTGGAGTGTGGAATAAGGGGCCATTTCAGGGATGTAAGCTGGTGGGATTGCTAGGTATGGGTGCTTGTGTACAGGTTACATTTTTTACATAGAATCTTAGATTTAGAGTTAAAAGAGATTTGATGATCAATCATTTTATAGATAAGGCAAAACTAGAGACCAGAAAAAGTCATTTGTCCAAAGGTGACGAACATAAGTGACAGATATGAAATTCCAACTTGGGCTTTTAGGCTGCAAAGATGCTGCTTCTTTCCCACTGCCCTTCTTAAGTAGGGCATCAGTTCTCCATTCCACACTTTGGATGCCGACTAGCTATGTTCAACTGTGAAATGATGGGGTTGAACTAGACAGCATCTAGCTTTTGACTTACAGCCCCCATTTTATGATCAGGAAAGTTTGATGAGGTCCAACCAACTCCTAATTAGATGTTGATGAAATTTTTGAAAAGGAAGTTGTGGGGCACAGCTAGATGGCTCAGTGGATTGAGAGCCAAGACTAGAGACAGAAGATCCTAGATTCAAATGTGGCCTCAAATGTGGACTTCCTAGTTGGGCAACCCTGGACAAGACCCTTACCACTTTCCTTTCTGCTTTGAAATCAATACACAGTGTTGATTCTGAAACAGAAGGTAAGGGTTTAAAAAAAAAAAAAGAATTGAAGTTGTGGCTAGGTTTATCTGCCTGTTAAAAGCAGCAGAAGCCCACAGAAATCCCCAGCCTTTCCTTTGTAGCTATAGTAAGTGAATATTATAACAGCTGTGATTGCTAACATCTTTAGAAGGTTTGATGGCTTGTAAAGAATTGTCTTATTTGATTTCCCATTTTATAGATGAGGCAACTAAAGCAGGGACATATAGCAAGTATCTGAGGCTAGATTTGAATTCAGGTATTCTCACCTCTGTGTGATTAGGATTTGTACCCCAGGACTCTCTCCCAGCATCCCACTTTCTCACATTATGTCCTTACGTTTTGGAGATAAAGTTTTTGTGTGACCCCACTCTGCTCTTTTCTCTCGGAAACGTGGCTGTGGAGGTTGGGTGAGAGTGAGGCAGGAGAATTTTACCCTTGTGTTCTTTACTTAGGCTTTCTAATTTTGTTTCTTTTATTTCTTCTACTTCAAGTGATTATTAATAAATATTATAAAATATTATGCTTGGAGTTATTGGATATTAATTCAAACCTTTCATTTCTGGCAAGCCACAAAGAGATAGAATCCTTGTTCATCTTTTAAGATAGCTTTTGAGTAAAGATAGGAAGTAGATTATTTTGAAAAAGAAAAAAACACGTTTCCTCTCTGCTACTGCCCTTTCACCCTCCCCCTCTGCGGGACTCTTTTTGGTGGGGACCCACCCATGGGAGGAGCCAAGCCTTCAGCTGCCTGTCCTCCCATCGCCATTTCTGCTGTCCGCAAGCTACTGCAGTTCATGCTGTCACTCCCCTCGCTCCCGCCGCAGCCTACCCACCATTGCTGTTTGCCCGAAGGTCTGAGAGCTGTTTGGAAGCACCTTCTTTTTCCTGCCAGAAGGGTGAGATCCAAATCCTTTGGGCTACCCCTCCCTATAACCATGTGGGTCTCAAACCTGTGTTTACAGCTTTTTAGCAGGGGAACATAGCGTGAAGCAGCCTTTCCATGCTATTCACCCCAACTCCAGCCTGGCTAACCCAGGGAGGCTTCCATGCTCCTGGCTGTAGGGGTGGGGACTGAAGTGTCCCAGGGCCATTGGCTTTATTCCTTGGTGGGGGAGAGGGGGAAGGAAGAAAGGTTACTCTTCCAAACCTCTTAACTTTACTCCTAGCCAGTACATACTAGGCTAGTGCTACCTATGACTAGGAAGTAGATTTGCAAGCATGGCCTACTCTATGAAAGAGCAGTGCATTACCAAAGTTTTAGGATGTCTTTTCTTCCTACTGTTCCTGGATGCACTTGTCCTTGCTATTAGCTTGAGTAATCCTGAGATTCAGGGGGAGATTCATCTTCCTTTACCCCCTTGCCATTTGGCCTGCCCAGCCTGTGCAACACATCCAATATGGGGTTCATCCACACTGTGCCCAGTGTGGGTATGGGGAACCAGAGATGTGACTAAAGGAATCTAAACGGATGATGATACTGGGGAGGGGAAGGAACTTTAAAGATCTGGAGGTGAATTTTAAGACTTTTCAGACTCCATTGTTTTATTGATGTTAACTATTTCAGTTTGTTCCCCTCCAAATAGTGAAGAAGTCTCTTTAACACAGCTATCAGAATTGGAGAAAAGGACTCTTGAATTCAGTGCCTATATCCTGTTACATATATTACATTTGCTGATTGTTTGCTTTAAGATTTAATTTTGTTTTTTAAGTTTATATATTAACTTCATCTATAATATTCTGTTACATTATGTCACTTTCTGTTACTATGCTTTGGCTATTAGCTATATATTCTGTTGCATTGTTTTTATTTGTACTGTCCTATGCTTGGACTAGAGAAAATACCATTATAAAAGACCATAAACAACTTGGACAAACCTTTTGTGGCAAAACCATAGATCCTTATGGATCCTGGGTTTGTCACCAGATCCATTGAGGTCACATGTTGCCTTAATGGCCTTTTGTTCCTTTTTGCCTTTGTTAATTGTCACATAGATGATGATGGATGGACTTCATCAAATTGGTTACAACCTGTATACAATCTTTGGAGAATTTAATGTGCTAAAAATCTCAATTGATTTTAAGGGGTCTTCAGAAGTGATTTTCAGATATCTTAGGAGCATCATTACCTCTGACTGATCATTTGCCTACCTTTGACTTGTGTGTAACAAGAGGTAAGGGTTCATTTAGTAGTTGAAGTGCAGTAGCATTGTTGTATTCCCAACCTCTGCACTTATAAAAATGTAATGGATGAGATATCAGAAGAGATTTTCACTATTGTGTTCCTTGTCTCCACATTGCAATGGATGGGGCATATAAATACATGCCTTTTATGGCTGTTACAGTCTCATACCAGAGGAGAGAAGTTTCCCAAACCAAGAGGCTTAGTTACCCCATGATGGGTTATAATCTCATTCAGGAGGTGGGTAGGTTTTCCCAGGGGGCTTTGTAACCCTTCCACTTACTCTACCCTTCCACCAGAATGATCTAGATTCTTGGTGACATTTTAGACCCACAAGGTTTTCATTAGCAGTACAGAGATTTTTTTTTCTGGTTTCTCCTGCCACATTTTGGAATGATGGAAGTAATAGACTTTATTAGAAATATTTTCACCAAGGTTGAAAGATTGACTAGATCTGAAGAACTTCTAATAAGTATCCATGAGCTTCAAAGGTTTTTAAAAATTTGACACAACAACTCATGTGAATCCTAATGATAGCAGATTTGTTTGCTGTTGTCATTAACTGGGCTCTTGTGATTTGGTGCTTTTTTGAATATGCATTAATTGCTGTACTACTGTTTTAAAAAGCTGTTACTTCATGAAAATCATGTGCACTTATACTGTGGATCATGGTCAAGTTAAAAAGCAAATGGATCTCATTTTTGAGTGAGAAACCTCTGTATTGTGCCTCTCTTTGGCTAACAGTGTGTCACTGATTGTGAACTATATATTTTTTATTTTTAAAAAATTTGTTTTTCCTTGTATGTGCAATAGAATACTTGAGTTTTCTTTTTTCTCTCATTTTTTGTATTTGAAGCACGTTACCAGTGTTAATTTTTTTTTTCACTAAGATAAGTTTAAAATGCCCCAATGTCAGTGCATACCCAAAAGGTTTAGACTATGGAAACCTGCCATTGATTGTTAAATATTATGTGATTTTGATTAATGATCGTGTCTGATTCCAGGAGAAGGGAGCACAAAAGAGCCACTGCACATTGTCAAGGAGCACAAAGTTAACCTGCACATTGCCAAGGAGCACAAGGTCAAGGAAACCAACCAATCTTGGTGGGATTAATGAGATTCTGCACCAAGACTGGGGACTTGAACTTATTTTGGGGTTCGAGGAAGCGACTAATTGACAACATCAGACACAGAATTTCCCCATGCCAGAGCCAGAGCCAGACTTCTACCAAGTACTTCAGTTTGGCTGCCGTTTTGGTTCCCCTATCCCTGAGAGCAAAGGTAAAATCAGACCAGGGAATGATATTTCCGTTTTTGCTTCAAAAATCTAGTCCTCTCTCTTTCATAGTGTGGCAATTTTCTACATTGGCTGCTGATTGGGTAAGTGCATAATTGCTACCAAAGGCTTGTGGGACATAAATCACTTTAATTGGGCCCTGATTCTAGGACCTGTTATAGGTTTATTTTTCCTTCCTTTGAATTTTTACACATGATACTTTGATATTTTATTTTCATCCAGAAGTCACTTTTTCTCTTTTATTTGAATTTTTTATGTTTTTTATTTTCTTTTGACAGTTGATTTCATATGCCTCATAATTCAGTTATGTATCCCTGGGTGATCCGTGTGTTGGTCAACATCCTCCTCAGGGGGGATTGTATTATTGTCCTATAATGCAAAGTTTAAATTCTTTTGAGAGTAATTTTAGGATAAGAAGAAACTTGCTACCTCCCTGAATCAAGAAAGTAAACTGTTTGGAAAAGGCGCCATGAAGATGCCTGCAGAAACCACACACTCCACCAAAAGATCCAGAATGAACTTTGGGATGTAGTGAAATTGAACAGTGGGTGGTTGAATGCATTTATTTTTAATGTATACACTTATGCCAAAGGAGACTGCCCTCTTATTGGCTTTTTGTCAATGCACCTAACATTGGTTTTGTTCTCTCTTTTATTTACCTTTTATCCCCAAATTATTGTAATTTCCCCTTAGAAAATTCAATGTTGTATGTACCTCTAGTTAGATATCTTTAGAGATTTAAGTTGGTTAAGTGTACTGATTCATTGGGGAAACTAGGCATGTAAATCTGGGAGATTCCTATTTGCTCATTTCCCAATGGAATCACAGTGGGGATTGTGTAATTAGGATTTGTACCCCAGGACTCTCTCTCTCAGCATCCCACTTTTGTTCTCATATTACATCCTTATGTTTTGGAGATAAAGTTTTTGTGTGAACCCACCACACTCTTTTCTCCCAGAAATGTGACTGTAGAGGTTGGGTGAGAGTGAGGCAGGAGAATTTTACCCACATGTTCTTTACTTAGGCTTTCTAATTTTGTTTCTTTTATTTCTTCTACTTCAAATGATATTAATAAATCTTATAAAATATTATACTTGGAGTTTGGGGATATTAATTTAAATCTTACACCTCTCAGGTATAGCACTGTCCACTCTGTACTAGACCTGGTAAGTGCATCCATACCCTTTGTGAAAGCCTGGATCCAGCAGATTGGAATACCTTGCTGAGCAAAAGGCCTCTGGCTTTTGAGAGGTTCAGTGAGTGATACCAGATAACAGATGGCTTGGCAGAGGACTTGGTCATTTTGGAGGGATCTTGCCAGAAGACAAAGCTGGTGTGTAATTAGAATCTGCTCCCCCAGGACTCTCTCCCAGCATTCCATGTTCCTTCTCACTTTATGTGCTAACATAGGAAGTATATAAATTTTGTGTAATCCCACCTCCCTCTTCCTGTGATCACAGCTGTGGAAGCTGGCTTTGGGCCAGGTAGGAGAAGTTATTCACATGGTCTTATTTTTATTAGATAATTAGGTTTTTATATTTCTATTTCCTTTTTATTCCTTCTACTTTGTGATTATTAATAAACTTTATAAAGTTAATACTTGGAGTTATTGGATATTAATTTAAATCTTACATGTGGTGACAGAAGTCTGGAGTTTAGAACTCTAAGTTGTAGAGCATATTTTAAAGACAGATTAGTTTAAAAAGCCTTCTCCCACTACTGCTGCTGTTGTTGCTATTGCTGCCTGCCATGTTTGACTGGCTAGGGGTCCTTGCAAACCATTTTCTGCACAGAGGCTGAGGTATAAATCCCTCTTTCCCTTGCATTGCTAACACCTGAGTGCTTGCTGCTGCCTTGGAAGTCCAGGTGTTTCTCTTGGGCAATATAGTTAGCCTCCTAAAGGCTTTTACCTGAGGAAACACTTCCACCCTCTTAACTCCCTGCCCTTGTGGCACTGGAAGCAAATGTCTTCCTGGCTTTTTTTACCCCTGGGGGAGGGGAAGGAAGGTTACTCTTCCAAACCTCTTAACTTTACTCCTAGCCAGTACATACTAGGCTAGTGTCACCTATAAACAGGAAGTAGATTTGCAAGCATGGCCTACTCTATGAAAGAGCAGCGCATTATCAAAGTTTTAGGATGTCTTTTCTTCCTACTGTTCCTGGATGTACTTGTTCTTGCTATTAGCTTGAGTAATCCTGAGATTCAGGGGGGAGATTCATCTCCCTTTACCTCCTTGCCATTTTGGCCTGCCCAGTCTCTACAACACATCCAATATGGGGCTCATCCACACTATGCCCAGTGCAGGTATGGGAAACTCCAGAGATGTGACCAAAGGAATCTGGAGGGGAAGGAAGTCTGGAGGTGAATTTTTAAACCTTTTTAGACTCCATTGTTTTATTGATGTTAACTGTTCCAGTTTGTTCCCCTCCAAATAGTGAAGAAGTCTCTTTAACACAGCTATCAGAATTGGAGAAAAGGACTCTTGAATTCAGTGCCTGTATCCTATTACATATATTGTATTTGCTGATTGTTTGCTTTAAGACTGAATTTTTTAAGTTTACATATTAATTTCATTTATAATATTCTGTTACATCATGTCACTTTCTGTTACTGTGTTTTGGCTATTAGCTATATATTCTTTTGCACTGTTTTTATTTGTACTGTCCTATGTTTGGACTGGAGAAAATACCATTTTAAAAGTCCATAAACAACTTAGACAAACTCTTTTCTTTGGCAAAACCATAGGTCCTTATGAATGCTGGGGTTGTCACCAGATCCATTGAGGTCACATGTTGCCTTAATGACCTTTTGTTCCTTTTTGCCTTTGTTAATTGTCACATAGATGATGATGGATGGACTCCATCAAACTGGTTACAACTTGTTTACAACCTTTGGTTTTAACAGTTCTTCAGAAGTGATTTTTAGATATCCAGTAGCACCACCACTTCTGACTGATCATTTGCCTACCTTTGAGTTGTTTGTAACAAGAAGTAAAGGGTCCATTTAGTAGTTGAAGTGAAGTGCAGTAGCACTATTGTATTCCCCACCTCTCCATTTATAAAAATATAATGGATGGGACATATAAATGCATGCCTTTTATGGCTGTTACAATCTCATACAGGAGGTGGAAAGGTTTCCCTAGAGGGCAAGGTACCCCCCTGGATGACTCCTGGATGGTTTTTATATTTGTTAACTCTACAGCTTACTCTACCTTTACACCAGAATGATCTAGATTCTTGGTGAAATTTTAGACCCAAAAGGTTTTCATCAGCAGTAGAGAGGCTTTTTTCTGGGCTCTCCTGCCAAATTGTGGAATTATGGCAGTAATAAGACTTTGTTAAAAATATCTCAGCCAAGGTTGAAAGATTTGCTAGATCTGGAGAACTTGTGACAAGTATCCATGAGCTTCAGTAGCTATAAAGACTCATGTGAATTTCCTAATGATAGTGTGTTTATTTGCTTTTGTCATTAAATGAGCTCTTGTGTTTTGGGGGATCTTGGTACTTCTTGAGTGTGCATTAGCTGCTGTACTACCATTTCGAAAAGCTGTTACTTGGTAAAAATCATTTGCACTTCACACTGTGGATCATGGCCAAGTTAAAAAGGAAATGGATCTCATTTTTGGGTGAGAAACCTTTGTATTGTTCCTCTCCTTGGGAACAGTGTGTCACTGGTTGTCAACTATATATATAATTTTATTATTGCTTTTCCTTGTTATGCAATAGAGTATTTGAGTTTTCTTTTTCCTTTCATTTTTTGTACTTGAAGCACATATTACCAGAATTAATAGTTTTTTTTTTACATTGCACTTATATAAGTTTATAATATCTATTAGCCCTAATATTAATGCATACTCAAAAGCTTTAGACGTGGAAACCTGTCATTGATTGTTAAATATTATAGGACTTGATTACTGATTGTCTGATTTCAGAAGAAGGGATCACAAAAGAGCCATTATACAGTGCCAAGAAGCACAAAGTCAAGGAGACCAACCAGTCCCAGTGGGATTGATGAGAATCCATGCCAAGACAGAGGACTTGTTTTGGGGTTCAAGGAAATGGCTCTTTGACAATGTCAGATGCAGGATTTTCCCATTCCAGGTTCAGACAAAGCTGCCATTTTGGCTCCCCTATCCCTAACCCTATACTTTTAGCAAAGGTAAAATCAAACCAGGGAATGCTATTTCCCAATGGCTACAAAATCTAGTCCCTTTTTTATCTTTCATAGTGTGGCAATTTTCTGTAGTCCTGGCTGCTGACTGGGTAAGTGCATATTGCTGTAACGGTCCTACAGGTTTATGGGACATAGATCCACTTTATTGGGACCTAATTAATTCTAGGACTTGTTGTGGGCTTATTCTTGCTTACTCAAAATTTTTATATACTATTTAATTTTGATTTTTGTTCTTTTCTTCTATTTGGTTTTTTTTTTAGTGTTTTTGACTTGTTTTTAACAATTGATTCACATACCTCATAACTTAGCCATGTTTCCCTGAACAATCCATGTGTTGGTCAACACCCTCCTCGGGGGATTGTATAATTGTCATAAAAGTCTAGATTTATAAAAATTTTCTTGTTCGGGAGTAATTTTAGGTTAAGAAACTTGCTACCTCCCTGAATCAAGAAAGTTAGCTGTTTGGAGAAAGTACCATAGAGAAGCCTGCAGAAACCACACACTACATCAAAAGATCCAGAATGAACCTTGGGGTGTAGTAAAATTGCACTGTGGGGGGTTAAACATATTTATTTTGAATGTATACTCTTATGCCAAATGGGACTGCTCCCTAATTGGCTTTTTGTCAATGCACCTAGCAATCAGTTTTGTTCTCTTTCTCTTTTATTTCCCTCTTATCCCCAAATTATTGTAATTTTCCCTTAGAAAGTGTAATATTGTATGTACCTCTAGTTAGATATATTTAAAGTTATGTTGGTTTTCTGTAGTGATTCCATGGGGAAACTAGGCATGTAAATTTGAGAGATTTCTATTTGCTCATTTCCCAATGGAATCACAATGGGGATTGTAGCATTAGAATCTGCTCCCCAGGATTCTCTCTCCCAGCATTCCATGTTCCTCCTCATATTATATGCTAACATAGGGAGGATATAAGTTTTGTGTAGCCTCACCTCTCTCTCTCTTCCTGTGATTGCAACTGTGGAAGCTGGCTTTCAGCCAGGCAGGAGAACTTACTCGTGTGGTCTTAGTTTTGTTAGATAATGCAGTTTTTATACTTCTATTTCCTTTTTATTCTACTTCAAGTGATTATTAATAAACTTTATAAAATTAATACTTGAAGTTATTGGATATTAATTTAAATCTTACACTGACCTTCACCAGGTAGCTCAGGAAATATGCCGTCATTCCTTGACCAGACTACCTGAGACTTGTGTCTTCCAAAATAGATGATGGAACTTGGATATCCCTGTGCTTTCCACCAGTACCATCAATAAAATATTTCTTTGCTGACTCCCCATTGTGGTTTCTGTTCTTCTTGGTTGGGGTTTTGTCTTGAAAGCAGTCACCTTGGATTCCTCTGTGGCATATGCTTATATTATCCTGGCAAATATCTTCCTGAATTTTAATATAAAAACATTTTTCTAACCCCAGATCAGCCTGAGATTTTTCTTCTTTTCTCAGATTCTCACATCTTTAATACTTTGGTGGATCCATGGTTTCAACAACATGGAGGCTTCTTCCATGGAGACATGCTGTCTCATCCTGGGCCATGATTGACTTAGTCTTTCCATAAATCTTAGAGTTGCCATTCTGCCTTGGGTCACTTTATTAAATAGTCCATGGATACCAGGGTAACACTCTGCTCCACGTGATACCCCTCCTCCATGACTGGCCTGTTGCCATTCACTTGTGAAATTATAGAGGGTTATAGTATTTTATCATTGAAAGGCACTTTGATATTATTTCAATGACAAGAGACCTTATCATTGAAAAGACCTTTTCAATCTTTTTGATTGAAAGAGACCATCAAGTCCTGCTAATTTGCAGTTGAAAATCAAATCTAAAGAGGGAAAGGAAATGATCACATGGGCAATACAGAGCCAGGAATTGGGCTATGAACCCAACTTCTAAATCAAGCATTTTCCCAACTGTCTCTTAAAATACACAAATTAAATCAAAGCTGACAATATTCTACCTTCCCCTTGTGGTAATCTTTCCCTAAACCAAAAATTAAAGTCTTTTTGCTTACTTGCTAAGATTCAGGACTATTTTTTGTATTACTATAGAGAGTTTTAACTACTTTGAGAGCTGCCTATTCATATCCTTTAGTCATTTATCAATTGGGGGATGGCATATGTTTATACATTCAACTCATTTCTCTATATTTGAGAAATGAGGTCTTTAATACACTTTTTGCACCATTATGATTGCTTTGTATTACTCTTCATCCTATTTCCTTGTTTAGTTTGTGACCACCACCCTCCCCAATTTGCCCTCTTTTCTATCAGCCCCACATCCCTTCTCTTATCTCTTTTTACTTTCCTATAGGGTAAGATCGGATTTCTATACCCAAATACTCAAATGTTCTTCCTTAGCTGAGCCAATGCTGATGTGAATAAGATTCATATGCTCCTCTTGTCACCTTCCCTATGTTCCCTTTCACTGTAAAAGCTCTCTCATGCCTCTTATGTGAGATAATTTACCCCATTCTATTTTCCTTTCCCCTCTTTTCCCAATTCATTCCTTCTTCTCATACCTTAATTTTTTTATGTCATCCTATCTCTCAACTCACACCCTTGACCTCTGTCTATGTATTCTCCTTCTAACTGCCCTAATAATGATAAAATTCTTAGGAGTTAAAAAAAATCATTCTTCCAATATAGGTATGTAAACAGTCTAAGATTATTGAATGTCTTGATTTTGCTTTCCTGTTTGCTTTTTTATGCTTCTCTTCAGTCTTGTATTTGAGTCAAATTTCACATTCAGCTCTGGTCTTTTCATCAGGAATGTTTGAAAGTCCTCTATTTCATTGAATATCTATTTTTCTCCTTGAAGGATTATGCTCATTTTTTCTGGGTGGATGATTCTTGGCTGAAGTCCTAGTTCCTTTGCCCTGTGGAGTAACATATTCCAAGCCCTTCAAAGTAAAATGTAGAACCTGCCAAAGCTTATATTATCCTGACTGTGGTGCCACAATATTTGAATTGTTTCTTTTGGCTGCTTGCAATATTTTCTCCTTGATTTGAGAATTCTGGAATTTGGCTATGATATTCCTTGGAGCTTTCTTTTCGGGATCTCTTTCAGGAAGTGATTAGTGATCCTTTCAATGTCTATTTTTCCTCTGTTTCTAGAATATCAGATGATATCTAAAGATGATATCTAAACTTTTTTTTAATCATGACTTTCAGGTAGTCCAATAATTTTTAGATGATCTCTCCTGGATCTATTTCCTAGGTCTGTTTTTCCATGAAATATTTTATATATATTTTTTTAAACCCTTGTACTTCGGTGTATTGTCTCATAGGTGGAAGATTGGTAAGGGTGGGCAATGGGGGTCAAATGACTTGCCCAGGGTCACACAGCTGGGAAGTGGCTGAGGCCGGGTTTGAACCTAGGACCTCCTGTCTCTAGGCCTGAATCTCACTCCACTGAGCTACCCAGCTGCCCCATATTTTATATATTTTATATTTTTTTCCCATTAAAAAAATCCATACTTTCCACCTTAGAATCAATACTATGTATTAGTTCTAAGGCAGAAGAGTGGTAAGGGCTAGGTAATAGGGGGTTAAGTGACTTGCCCAGGGTCACAGAGCTAGGAAGGGTCTGAGGCCAGATTTTTATCTAGCACCTCCCTTCTCTAGATCTGACTCTTAATCTACTGAGCTACCCAGCTGCCCCCTTTTTTCATTTTTTTAATTTGATTGTTTCTTGATGACTCATGGAGTCATTAGCTTCTAATTGCCCAATTCTAATTTTTTAAGGCATGATTTTCTTGAGTGAGCTTTTGTATCTCTTTTTCAATTTGGCCAATTCTACTTAATAAGAAGTTCTTTTCCTCAGTGAGTTTCTTTGCCACTTTCCCCATATGATCACTTCTGCCTTTTAAAGAGCTTTTTTCTTTAGTGAATTTTTGTATGTCCTTTTCAGAGTTCTTCTCTTCATTGGCTTTTTATGCCTCTTTTTATAAATTAGCCTATTCTATTTTTTGAGGTATTATGTTCTTTGGTATATTTTTTTGTGCTTCTTTTACCAAGCTGTTGACTTTTCCCCTGATTTTCCTGTATCATTCTCTTTGTGCCCTCCACTCCATTTTTCTTCTACATCTCTTAATTTTTTAAATCCTTTTTTGAAGTCTTCCAATTCATTCTTTTTTGGGGTCTTGGGAGCAATTCATATTTTTCTTGGAGGCTTTGGATGCAGCAGTATTGACTTTGTTGTCTTCTTCTGAGTTTGTTTTGGCCTTCCCTGCCACCAAAATAATTTTCTATGTTGAGTTTCTTTCTCTTTGTTGTTGTTGTTTGCTTATCTTCCAGCCTTTTAACTTAAAAAAAACTATTACAGATGAATGTTCTCTCTTCCTGTGGTGAAGGTAACACTTTTCCAAGCTTCAGGTTCTTTATGCAGCTGCCTTTAGAGCTGGCACTGGGGATCTAACTGATTTCAGTTCTTCCAAGGTAGTATGATGCAAAGAGAGGTGTGTTTAATCCTCTTCCAAACTAACTTCTGGTCTGGACAAGCACTTTTTTCCCACTTTAAACGGTGGCCAGGGTCTTGTGCTCCCCTGCAGCTACAAGTGCTGATATGTCCTATTGCTCTTCACTCTTTCATGCTGGGACTGTGACCCAGGAAGGTAACCTGGATCTGCATATGGGCAATGCAACAGTCTTGCACCCAGAGCCAGCAAAGGGACACATGCAATCTCTTAAGCAGTTTTCTGACCCACTCTCCAACCCCCCTTACTGTCTGTGGCTGAGAGCTCTGGAAGCTTTTGCTACTGATTCAGCCACCCCCACAGGACTGTGCTGGCTTGCTGTGATGGGATCTGCCTTGGTGCATTGGTCTGTTTTCCACTTCCACCCTGGTGCATATAGATCTTTTCTACTGGCCTTTTTTCAAGTTTTTGGGGTTAAATTTTTTTTTTTGCCCCATTCTTTTGTCAATTCTGCTACTCTAGAATTTGTTTTAAAGTGTTATATCAAAGTTGTTAAGAGGGTAATTTGGTAGAGATGAAGTGGATCTGTGTACCTTCTCCACCATCTTGGTTCCACCCTCCCCACCTCTGATTTTCTAAATGAGAAGCACGGGTTTCAGGTTTACCCAAAGACATACCTACAGGCTTTGGCCAACCCTCACATCACTAAGTCTCACTTGGCCTTAGCTCCACAGGTTGGATGACCTCCAAAGTCCCTTCCAAAGCTGAGATGTTGTGATAGAGGAAATGGGGAGAAACCTTGGGAAACAAAGGCAAAGGTATCCTTGACTTTAAGCGAGAAATTCAGAGAAAAGAAAATTATTTCTGGGCCCAAGACTGTTGACCATCCTGATGACCCAGAAGGCTCAGAAAAATTGATGCTGGGATTGTAGATGATCTTTTTGATGAAGGGAAGGAAAAGGGTAATCCCTAAAGGAAAATTTCAGCGTAATCTCTGAGTTTCTCGGTTATTAATTCCTATTTATGATTTTCTTACATCTGTCCCTTTCTCCTCATAGTGCCACCAAGCTAGTCAGCTGTTTATCATCCCTTACCTGAACCAGAGCCTTAAAAAGGAGTTTTGTGCCTAGACAGCAACATGTATAGTATGTTCTAAGTTTTAGGGGTAGAGAGAATTAGGATGGTGTGGGGAAAGCCATCTGACAGCTTACATGTTTTTACTAAGTGAGAACTAAGTTCTGTTGTTGCTCTGCTGTTAAAAGGCTTTGAGATTTTGAACCTTGGACTGCATCCTCCATTAAGTCCCTTAGTATTTCCCAAAATTCCCTTTAATCTCTGCTACGCCTCCACGTTTGCATGGTCACGTTTGTATATAATTTGCTGTAATTCTTCCCTCTTTCTCTTTTTGCTCTTGGGAATGAGCTGGTCAATATCTTTTGTTAGTTTATTATTAATAAAAATTTATAAATACAGTATTTAGTATTTTGCATATTAATTTTAATATCCACAAGGCTACAAAGTATTCTTAGCAACCCTGGGATTCAGTACTGTGGGACAAAGTCCCGCTTGTCCTAGACTAGTTATTCCTCCCTATTCTCTGCAATAACTTCCAAATTAGTTTCCCTGCTCTCCAATTCAGTTTGCTATACAGCTCCTAAGAAAAAGTCTTTCCAACCACTTAACTCCTCTTCTCAAATAACTTCAGTGACTCTGTAGGCTAACATAGAAACTCCTGGACCTCCCATTTAAGCTTCTACCCTACAGAAGATTCTACTGTCAGATGATTTCCTAGTACATTTATAGATTCAGAGTTTTATCAAGTGGTCCCAATCAGCCCAAAAAATTAAATAGGGGGCAGCTGGGTGGCTCAGTGGATTGAGAGTCAGACCCAGACAGGAGGTTCTGGGTTCAAATGTGACCTCAGACACTTCCTAGCTGTGTGATCCTGGGAAGTCCCTTAACCCCTATTGCCTAGCCCTTAACCACTCTTCTGCCTTAGAAGCAATACCCAGTATTGATTCTAAGATGGAAGGTAAGGTTTTTTAATAAATAAACAAACGAATGAATGAATGAATGAATAAATGAATAAAAAATTATCTTGTAGTCTATAATCTGATTTCCATCTACTTCTCCAACCTCATTTTGCGCCACCTGCCCTCACCTATTTTGTGCTCCAGCCAAAAAGAGTATTAGCTATTTCTGGATTTCCTCTATTCCTTTCTGGTTGATGTATCTGGGAAGTTAGCCCTGTGGTTGGAACATGTTCCCTTCTTTATCTGTCTGCTGACTTTCTTCTCAGTCTAGTTCAGCTGCTACCTAGCCCATGAAACCTTCCATGGGAACTTACTGTCCATTTCCCTTGGTCCCTCCCAACTGATCAAATCAGACTATCCTCAGACACTTTGATTCCCTCCTTTTCTCTTTGCTTTTGTTATGCTTGTTAGTGTTCTCTTACCCCTTTTAGACTACATGCTCTTTGAAGTCAGGAACTTGGCCATATATTTGTTTCTACGGGGCCTGGAGCATAGAAGTAGTCTCTGAGCAGATTGGGTTTAAGAAAAATTTGGTTGATATCCGAAGTCCCCATGTGAGTTTTGTGTGTGACAGTGATTTTTGAGAACTGAGCTTTGGGGGAGCCAACATCAGAGAACTTACCAAAATTTAAAGTCCATTGCCAGACATTCGAGACCTTTCACAATTCAGTGCCACCTTGACTTTCAATTCAACCTGCTTTTATTAAGGACCTGCCATGAAATAAAAATAAAGATGAAAAAAAGCCCCTGCTTAAGAAACTTACATTCTCTAGTTATGATTTTATTTGAAGGTTTTGGTTTTCTGAGTATTGTCTTACAACAATGACCAATAGGTTTTGCATGATAATACATGTATAACCCAGATCCAATTGCTTGTCTCCAAGAGGAGGGAGGAAGACAATTTTAATCTTATCATTTTGGGAAACTTACATTGAAAATTATTATTACACATAATTGGGAAATTGGGATAAAATAAAATATCTTTGAAAAATATAATTTTGTTATGTATTATATATATTTTTTATAAAAATAATATAAAAAAGGGAATTTGCATTCTCTTGGGTGGGATGCAACATGTACACTAAAAAAATACAGTATAAAAGAAAATGACGAAGAAGAGGCACTAACAAAGCACAGGGGACTGGACAAGTTTTCTTGGAGGCAGTGCTGGCATCTGAGGTTACACCTTGAAGGAAGACCAGACTCTTAGGATTCTGAGAGGTAGAGACGAAAGAGGGGAACATTTTAGGCATGGGGAAATTGTTGAGCATCTCCATGGGATAGGAGCCAAGTCGTGAGAGACTGATGAGCTACTTTCATCATTTCTATCCCTTAAAGAAACTCAGACTGAGGTACTAAAAGAGAAGATGACTGAGAGCTCTGAGACTCGGGTAGGGCAAGCCTGAGGATGTGCTTGTTTACCAGGTAGCTTGGAGTGCCACCTCGTGGTGTACCTAGCTAGAGAACACCCAATAACTCCTGGAAAGAAAACTTAATGCTAGAATAAAGCAAGTGCCTCTGTGGGACCCAGAACCCTTACACCTGCACTATAAAGAGCCATGCTGGTGGCTTATCCCTTACTACTGTTGACTCTGAGTTCCAGGAGGGCAGGGAACTAGGTCTTCTGTTTTATCTTCCCTGGGATCCGGGTCGGGTCCCCACATTTCTTCCATAGATGCTTTTTAAAATTCTGTGTGAAGAAATAACATTTGTTCAACCCAGTGGAATTGCTTGTTGGCTCTGGGAAGGAGGGAGGGGAAGAGAGGAGGGAAAGAAAATGAATCGTGCAAACATGGAAAAAATAGTTTTAAAATAAATAAAAATTAAAATAAATTCTATGTGATCAGACCCTTACTGGGAATATTGGAGTCGATTTGAGCAGTGCCACTCTCTGTGTGCCCTTAGGTAAGATCTTTCCCTTCTCTGTATCTCAGTGCCTCATCTGAAAAGTGAGGATTGATCCAATGAACTCTTGGGAACTACACCTTGCCAGGGAAGGGGACGGCTAAGAATGCCAGGCTACTAACCTTAGTAGCAGGAGAACCGCCTTTTGCTGTCTAAGTGGCTGAAGAGCTGAAGAACCAAGACTGGAGTCAGCATCACCCTTGATGCTAGGCATGAAGGCAGCCTGACTCCCTTTTCAGGTGTAGCATTTGAATATAGCACTGAAAATAGCACTATCTCTGCCTCTCCCTCTCCCTCGCTCTCCCTCCTAGGTCTTCAGATCCTAATTCTACTGGGAAATCCAACAGAGAAGAACCCGTGTGTGCACATATGCACATATACACATGCCCCAATAGTCTTAGTGCAGCCTTAAGCTTTAATTTTTGTTGTCGTTCAGTTGCTTCAGTTGTATCTGACTCTTTGTGATCCTATTTGGGGTTTTCTCAGCAAAGACACTTGAGCGGTTTTCCATGTCAAACTTTTCCAGCTCATTTTACAGACGAGAAAACCAAAGCAAACAGGGTTAAGTGACTTGCCCATGGTCACCCAACTAGTAAATGTCTGAGATCAAATTTAAACTCAGGTCTTTCTGCCTCCAGGCCTTACTCTATCCACCGTACCACCTAGCTGCTATTGAACTTTAACAACTTAAATTAAAACTACACTAAGACTTCTATGTACTTGTATATATTTATATACTTTTCTATATTTGCATATCTCCCTTGTTGCTCCTTCTCTAGATAGAGCAATGATAATTATTTCCATTTCTCTGGGATTTATGGTTTGTAAACTTGTAAGGTAGATTGTATAAGTATTATTACCTCCATTCATTCATTCATCCATCCATCCATCCATTCATTCATTCATTTATTTATTTGGTCATTTACTCATTTATATGACTTTATTTGTTTGTTTGTTTATTTTTAAGCCCTTATCTTCCCCCTTAGAATCAATACTATGTATTGGTTCCAAGGTAAAAGAACAGGAACGGCTAGGCAATTGGGGTTAAGTGACTTGCCCAGGGTCACACATCTAGGAAGTATCTGAGGCCAGTTTTGAACCTAGGACCTCCCATCTCTAGGCCTGACTCTCAATCCACTGAGCTGCCCAACTGCCCAGCTGCCCACTATTACCTTTCTTTAAAAATTTGTTTTCCTGAGGAAACCAAGATGCAGTGGTAAAGGGACTTGCTCAGAATTATAGAATTAACAATTGTTGGGATTCAAACCTAAGTCTAGAGATCATAAATTGGATCATCTTAGCTGTTGTCTAGTCTGACTCTCCCATTTTTCAGGTAGGGAAACTGAGCCCCAGTGAGGTTAGTTGAGTATAAGGCCATTTAGGCAGTAAGTGGCAAAGCTAGGATTAGAACTCAGGTCCCCTAAGATCCCTCCAAAGGGAACCTCCAACCAGGTTCTTTTGACAGCACAACTGCCTCTAAATCATAGCATTACAGACCGGTTCCCTGGAATCACTCAGACAACAGAAGATCTGGTTAGCTTAAGGAGGTCCAATGGCCACCAAGAACCATGTGCCAAGGCTGTAACCTGGTGAGGTTCAGGCTGCTCCCTGTGGGAATTAATGAGTGTCTCCCTTGGGACTCTCCCTTGCTCAGCAGTGACTCTCTGCCAGTCAATTCTGCTCCAGTGACCACCCCTTTGATGGCCTTCTGAAGCCCTCTTTTTGAATTGACTCTCTGGGAAGCTGTTGTCTTTTGGGAAATACTGTCAGAAGCAGCCACAGTTTCATGGCAAGAGCCCTGAATTTAGAGTGAGGGCTCCTGAGTTCAAACCCTGACTCTCCTATTTACTATCTTTTGAACTGGCTAAGTCTTTTCTCCATGGAAGATCTTGTCTTTCTCCTCCAGATTTAAAACCTTTAGAGACTTAGTCCTTTGCAGGTGCTTTGCTATCATGGATCTGTTGGCAAACGGCCAGCTTTCTTCCACCTTGAGCATTCAGATGCCACCTCAGTGAACAACACAGGGGCTGGAGCCCTATGAATTCTGGATGTATGGCTCGAATCAGGACACAACAGGGTTCCTTGTGCCCCTGAATGGATAGGTTGGTACGATGGCTAGAGCATTGGGCTGGAAGTCAAGAAGACTGGTTTGAATCTTGTCGCTGATCCTTGCTTGCCCTTTAATCCTAGGCAAGTCACTGAAACTCTCTGAATCTCAGTTTGCAAGACTCAGAAAAGGAGGCTGAACTCAATGACCTCTAAGGTTTCTTTCCAGTGCTAAGTCTGAGATTTGTTCCTGGGGCTTTTTGATGAGAAGTTGGGAGGAAGAATGGGTCGCCCTACTCAAAGAGTATTCAGTTCTTAGGAATAATTAATTGTCAAATATTTATGAAGCAACTATTGTGTCCCTAATCTGTTCTAAGACTTGAGGTTCACTGTGAGTTGCAATATGGAGTTTATAAATGAAAGGCGGAGAAAGGCATATAAGCAATAACTGATTCAGAGAGGTACCAGATTTGATGAAGACATAGCTTTAACCCAAGGGGGAAGCAGGGAAAGAAAGGTTCTGGGAAGGGCTTCACTCTTCATTTGCACCTTGGAGGAAGGGAGGGACTTCAATGGATGGAGGAGATGGGGATGTTTCCAAGCAGCCTAGGGTAGGCATTCATGATCATTGCCTTCAAGTACTCAAAATGCTGTTACGTGGAGGGAGAGATTCAATTTATTCTCCTTAATTCAAGAGGGCCGACTAGGAATCATGGGTAGAAGTTGTCAAGGGGTAGCCTGGGGTTAGATCTAATACAAACTGTTTTATTTTTAACAAAGAGAGCTGTCCCATAGAGGGATATGCTACCTCAGGAGGTACTGCGTTCTTCATTACTGGAGATAGATGGCCATTTGATGGGCATGATATAGAGAAGATTTTTAAGATAATGGATTGGATCTCTGAGATACCTTCCAATTGATATTCTTTGATTCTGTGGAAAGAGTATTCCCTGGATGGGAAATGGTATGAGTAGAGGAATACAGATGCAAGAAGAAAGGACAGGATGAGAGCGGACAATGGGGAATGATGCCTTTGGACTGGGTATCCTGGGTATCCAGGGGAATCCTCGGAGGTAAACCTAGAAAAGTTGAATGAGCCCAAATTGTGAAGGGTCTTAGATGCTAAGATTGGGAATTTACATTTTCTTTGGTAGAGTGTAGAGGACCACTGCAGAGGAGTTCTGAAGTCAGAGAAGTACATTAGGAAGACTATTATGGAAATTGGGTGAAGGAGGGATTGAAATGGGAACAGACTGAGGCAGGAAATCATCAGTAATAAAAAATATCTTATAATTATATAGTGCCATGTTAATGTGGGCAGCTAGGTGGCATAATGGATAGAGCACTGGGCTTGGAATCAAGAAGACTCATCTTTGTGAGTTCAAAACTAGGGTCAAGATATTTCCTAGCTGTGTGACCCTGGGCAAGTCACTTAACCCTATTTACCTCCATTTTCTCATCTGCAAAAAAAAAGGGGGGGGCCTGTGGAAGGAAATGGCCAACCACTCCAGTATCTTTGCCAAGAAAATCCCAATTTATATCACAAAGAATCAGACCTGACTGAAAATAACTGAACAACAATAGCAACATGTTAATGTGAGCTGTGATAATCACTAATATTATTACTGTCTGGCACATTAACATCTACAAAGCACTTTTTTCATGTCTGTGTATTTTTATCTCCATTTTCCAAAAGGGGGAACCAAGGCACTAAGGGGGAAAGTGACCTGAAAGCATCATATAGTGGGTTAATAGCAGAACTGGGACTGGATTTCCAGATCTCTTGTCTCTCCCACTACCTGGCCACATCTCCCTGGTGCAGGTCATCTGACTTAACTACACCCTTGTGGCCAGTATCTTAGAGGTGACATTTATCTTAGGTCACTTTGCCGTAATCGTTGAGTCTTGGACTTCTTGTTTCATTTATAGGATCTAGAAACAGAAGGCTTTGAGGCCATCATGCCTAAGCCTCCCATTTCATGGATGAGAAGACTGAGACCTGGAGAAGACAAATAAATTGCCCAAGGATACACAGGAAGTCAGGATTCAAAATCAAATGTTCTGGCTCCAAATCCTGAGTTCTTTCTATTTACTTTGTTGACTCTTTCATTAAAGACATGTGACCTGGGGGACCCTAGAATTCTTCAGTAATAGTTACCTGGTAGAAGGCAGAGGGTCTTCTGGTGAGGGGGTCTGGTGATGCTAAGAGATATCCAGGAGCTGTTCCGGAGCCATTGTGCCCCTTGGGCTGCTTGTAGCTCACTATGGGATGGACTGGGGAGACAAAGGCCACAGTGATGTCACAAGTGCTGGCTGGCCTGGAAAGTTCCAAGAGTATATATGAGTTCCTCTTCAAAGGCCAGAAAGTGATTCATCTTCCTATTACTACCATGCATTCTGATTACCAGCAGTGACAAAGCCAGGAAGGAAGAAGGATGCTATCCAACTCCATCATTCCTGTGAAGGGAGCAAAGCTTGTAGAAGGGAGAACCTGAGGTTTTCCTCCTGAGGTTCCAGGTGTCCCAGTCACATTCCATGGAGAAACAGGTACTGAGGGCACTGAGGCCCTGGAAGAGGGGGTACACATGACCAAGGCCACCAGGATTCACCCAATCTCAAAGCTTAAACTTCTTTTAAGAACAGCTAATTCCTTCTCACTAGGTATGGGAACAACAATGACAGCAAGCCTTTGTCAAGCTTATGTTGTCCTATAATGCTCTTTTATAGGATCATAGAAGATAGCACTGGAAGGGTCCTTAAAGAATATCTCGTTTAACCCTTTTATTTTATGGTTGATAAGGTAGCCTAGCACAGGAGATAGAGGATTGGCTCAGGAAGTCCTAGATTTTTGAGACCCACCTCTGACATAAGAGTGGTGCAACTTTGGACAGATTATTTAACCTCTCAGGGCCCTGGGAAACTCTCTAAGACTAGTAAATGCCCAAATAATTATGAATGGGGAGCTCCCTACATTGGTCTGGGAAAGAAAGAAATAACAACAGTTTTGCAAATGGGGAAAATGGATCTTAGAAAATTACTATCCCAAGGTCATAAGACGTATATTTTACCTTGTTTTCTCAATGAAGTGATGAATCTCGATAAGTGGTTCAGTCTCTCCCAGTTCTAACTCATGAAAGCAAAGGGTATAATCTTGGGGTTATATAGATACCTACCTAGAAACAGCTAGGTGGTACAATGGATAGGTCTGGATTCAGAAAGACGTGTTCAAATTCAGCTTCAGCCACTTAATATGATATGTAACCCTAGGCAAATCACTAAACATCTGCATACTTCAGTTTTCTCATTTGTAAAAAAAAAAAAGTGGAAATAATAACAGCATCTACCTCACAGGTTTGTTGTGAGGATCACCTAAGACATTTGGAAAGCACTTAATATGGGGCCTGGCACATATAGTAAGCCCTTATTAAGTGTTTCCTCCCTCCCTCCCTCCTTTCCTTTCTTCCTTCCTTCTCCCTTCCTTCCTCCCTCCCTCCCTCCCTCCCTTCCTTCCTCCATCTATCCTTCCCTCCCTTCCTTCCTTCTTTCCTTCCTTCCTTCCTTCCTTCTTCA